>NC_066846.1:643387-790249 GCF_001640805.2 Lates calcarifer
TCATTTCCTGTCGGAGTCCTTTCCCCTCTTTTGTGCACAGTGAGTAATTAACTGTGTGAATAAGAGGTTTCGCAGGGTTTTGAGGCTTATTCAGCTCAGAATGGCCAAATAGTGCATTGTCTGACCAGGACAAGACAAACTTCGAACTCAGCTACACGGACATGAAAGATTTTTAATTTCTATTATAATAAACAAGCCATTATGGTTGAAACCCATCATTTCCTGTCGGGAGTCCTTTCCCCTCTTTTGTGCACAGTGAGTAATGTAACTGGTGTGAATAATAGCCATTAACAGAACATAATTTCTGGGATCATTTTGACTACAAGAAATAATCAGATGATACGTGGTATTCTGTTACTAATTACATAGTATTTTGAGTGAATACCAACATTTGTCAAGCAAACGTGAAATGTGACAACGTGAAATTTCTGGAGTGACATGGTGGCCCGAAAAATTGTCCAACCAGACTCATCAATCACTTATTTCTTGGTATGGATTATATTCTCTGTTGTCTTCAGCTTCTGACACTTCCTCTTCAAATCCATCCTCACTGTCAGTTTCCTGGCCTCTCCCCTCCGCATCAGTGTGGTCGATCGTCAATATATGTAATCAAGAGCCTCACGGTATATCGAACTGCCATGGTGCTGCCATACAAGGAACTGTGAGCAGAGCCTCAAAAAGTATTATATGCTAAGCTATGCTATGCTAAGCTACAGGAAAAATTCAGTGTTATTGAAATAATGTTGCAACTTTTTTGAGACCTGTCAGCACAGGTGTTGTTCCCAAGGGAGAGAGACTCTACTGGGCAAAGGTTCTTGCAGTGGTTGTGTGTGTGTGTGCGTGTGTGCACGTGCGTGTGTGTGTGTGTATGCTTGGGTGTGTGCGTGTGTGTGTATGTTCATCTGGCAAATGAGGATGTACCTGAGCTCAGTTTTTACTCTAATTGTTGTCTCCCCCATTCATTTCTAATGAAACGGTCATTTTTGACCAGAACATTAAGAGTGTACAAAAGTTGAATAAAACTCACAAAATTGTATGCAAATCAATATATTTTGTGTGCTCAAATCCTCTTTGTGGACAAAGTCATGTTACTTAGGTCAATCTGAACAAATTAACTACATTTTTCAGAGATAAAACTTTTAAATTGGTCAAATTTGACCAGAACACAACATGAGGGTTAATTTCTAATATGTATAAACATTCATTATGGTTGAAACTCATCATTTCCTGTCGGGACACCTTTTGCCTGTTTTGTGCCCTGTGAGCAATGCCAGTGTACGAGAAAAAGCTTTTCACAGTGTTTTGTTGCTTAATCAGCTCAGAATGGCCAAAGGCTGCATGCTCTGACCAGGAGAAGAGAAACTGAAATCTAAAATCAGTTTCTCCACTCCCTTTCAGAGGACACGGCATTTGTTCATTCTTAGCTTATTAAGCGACCAAATGCAGTAGAAATTTCTAACATTTCGAACACCAGAATTTGACAAACATTCATGTTAGAGTGGCTGAGATTTCAATTTCTCCTCTCCTTCTTCAAGAGACAGCATTTGTTCATTCTGAGCTTTTTCAGCGTCCAACAGCAGGGAAATGCAGATTTTGACAAACTGGCCTCACTTAGAGCACCAACAGAAGGGAACCCAGCCAACATACCCGTTTGGGGCCTATGTGGGGCCACTGCGGGAAGAAAATGAGCCCACAGTGGGCTGCCCACTACCGTTGTGAAATGCGGGGCACATGTGGGTCCCACAGTATAGGGCCCAGGTGGGGCCAGTTTCTTAACAGCTGGCAGATGACCCATGTGGAGGTAACTGCCCATGTGGGGCAGGCCCTTTAGAGCTGGCCACACATTTCCCCCACAATTCATGGTGGTGATGGGGCCCACAGTGGCCCCTCAGGGGTGCTAAAGTGAGCTCTGTAGGCATTTCAAGTACTTACATTTACTGAGATCCAGAAGAAAAAAATGATTACAAAACTGCATGTACATGAAAATAATAAAAAAAAAAAACATATAACAAACCTGATACATTAGAACATTACATTACAAGAACATTATCTGTTCCTCTTTTTGGGCTTTCTACTTTTCTCAACCCCATCCCGATCTCTTGTGTTGCACAGCCAAGTTTTAACTGAGGCTTCAACCTCAGAAGCTGTCACAGTATTTAGAGAAAAAGGAAGTTAGTCTTGCTGCCAAGAATCGTATGAGGAGTAACCTAAGAATTTTTTGAGAATGAGAGAGCACGGAAAAGTGTGAACTAACTACAGAATAAGATAATGACAGGGTTGCAGTTGATTCAGTTGATTCATCTGGAACAACTAAGTTTAGCCTGGTTGATCTACAGGGCTCCTAAGAATCATCCACACTTCCTGGTGAATTTTTCAGACCATATTTAACATTTAAATTTTTTATCACGTAAATAAATGGCTTTGACTCTGTATGCTCCAACCATGTCATCAGAAAGTATTCCGTTTCATTTCAATAAATTTGCATGCAATTTTAATACAACCTAATAAAATGTGAAAAAAGTGAAGCATCCTGAATTCACTGTATATTGTTAAATAATTCCCAGAAGACTGCAGCTAGGTTATGTAAGTTCATAACACCAAAAAACATTACAACCCACTTTTAATCATGTAAATTTCATTTAAAACTATTGAACAAAAATGTTCATACTTAGACACTTTTATCCACCATACATGCATCCAAAAAAAAAAAAAAAAAAAAACTTAAAATATTCAAAGGCTAAAAAATCAGTACAGTACAGGAACAATAAATCCAGAATATTTTTTTTGGTTTGTATTATCTTCACCACTATTATGCGTGAATGAAAGGGTCCAACCTGGATTTGGTGTTAAAGCATTAAAAACGTTAATAGATCATCACCAAATGCACCCAGGAGATGATCTAGAAAAAAACAAAAAAACACAAATAATATTACTGCTGTCACATAACTCAAGCTGTGTAATGCTAATGTGTGCAAAGCCACAAACTCAAACTCAAGACAGAACAGATAACAATATAACAATACCTCCAACACCCAATCATAGCTTACTTATCAGTTTATGTAGTTGAAAATGTTCAACAATGGGTAAATATGATCTATGGTCAGTTTGATACTGCTTACTGTGATATACTGGAGTTAAAGGAGCCTTTCTGTAAGTACCCTAAATCCGTGTCTATATACATGATTCACATCTAACATCTATCAATAGTTTCCTTCAAATAGCATTAATGTCCTCTTATTGTATGTGAAGTATTTTTAATTAATTTATATTTATTGACTCTTAAAGTTTTCTTAAATCACATTTCTTCTGTTACAATTTCGAATTTTTAATGATTTAAACGCACAATGTGTCACTTCTGCCGCTAGGGGTCTCTCAATCAAAACAACAGAAGATGGTGTTAGCGATGTCATGATCATGTGATCATGGGAATTGTAGTCTCCGCCACCATTACCGTGAGATTCTGATTCTGGTTTGGATTCTTACAGTGTGATGTTGACACTTACCAGCCTATTGTGATTAATTCTACCCAGACAAATTCAGATGAGAGCTGGTGCAGGAATTACAGGCAGGAAATTAACAAATAATTGTATATACCGTGAGGATATGAGTTACAGAAATGTCTGCATCACAGATGGAAATGGCTCATACACTGCTAATGACTACAAACGGCTTTAGGTACAGTTAATGGAGCTAGTAGGTTTTGTTCAAAATATTAAGCAAGTAACTAAAATTATGTACTTAATGTGAGGAAAACTGCTTATGTAGTTGACATGTAATAACACAACGTAATAGGAGCAAGATAACGTTTAAATCTAAACCCAAACTTGAGCTTGGCTGTTAGAGAGCTTATTATACGTCCAATTGCAGCGAAACGCAGATTTTTACTTACCGGACTAGCTTAAAGCGCTCACAGAAGGGAAAATGTCTCCCCTCGGCCGCTGACTGTTTTCATACATCCCGGTTGTTCATGAACATTAGAAATTGTTTTTATTTTAAATTTAAACCACCTTCAAGGTCATAACAGTACAGCTCAAGTTGTATAAACCAGTCAATAACATACACAATGCATTACATTTTGTCGTCAGAATAAATACATAACAACAGTTTTTAGTGCAACATTGTGTAACATGAGCTAAACCATTGAATTTACTCCTGCTGAAGTACATAAAACAAGTTCACATGGATTCCATTCTGATAAATCAAATAATACAATTTTCTAACACAATATAAAATTTGGAATCACATCCATATGACATTTGGGCATCAAAACACTTGAAATGTGTTAAATGCTCCCTTTCTATAACCAGTATCTTCCTAGGCATGTGTTCACTCACTTGAAAAGCATGGAAATGGTCATGAAAAAAAGTTTCATGCTCAATCAAAACAAAAACAACTTGATTATTGTGCAAAATGATTGAGGCTGGGATTAAGTTCAATATTTGATCCTGAATATCAGATTGCAGATCTTCCACAAATTCCTGTAAATTCTCAATAGTAGAAAGAACTACAGTATTTTGTACACCGCTTCCCAAAAGCTTGGCTACAATGGAAGCACACATATCTTTCTTGTGACTGGACATAGGAGTGCCTGTTACAGCATTTTGGCACTAAGATGAAGTTGAGGGTAGTTCATTTATAGACTGAGAATTGTTGCATTTGTCTGTGTCATAGTTGGAAAGGGTCTCATAAGGCACACACATGTTATCAATTAATGCATGTATCTTAATAAGATGCCTCCTAAACCCAGAATAACTAGAGAACTGCAAACAACAACCTGTCTGACCACATTTTAGTCTTAGACTTTTCCCTGAATACATTCCATGAATTAGTTTTAGGTGCCTGAACAAAAGCACAACTGTACCAAAGGATGAAGTGCAGAGAAACAACTTAACATTTTGGCTGAATAAACTAGTTACAGCTTGTTCAAAAGCCTTGCTCTCAGCTCTTTCACTCTTGGAGTTTCTTCAGTTCTGCCTATGTCAATATTGTACACAGTTGTCTGCAAAAATGTGTACAGTCTGGATAGAGAATCATCATACTTCACACTGAAGACAAAATGAGACTTAAATAGCTCATCAAAAGCCCCCAAGGACGTACATGACTGACATGGTACAAGCTTTTTGTCCAAGACAACATAAAAGGTGAAAACCTACGCTCTTGAAATTCCTGTGGCAAGAAGATACAGCTAAGAGCCCCCTTCCAGTGGTCATCAGATGATCCTCAAGGCTTTGACATGACTGAAACACAATGAAGACATCACCTTATAAATAATTTCCTTTAAAAAAAAATTAATTCACTGCAGTATTTGAATGAAATAGTGTTATTCACAAACCTTTTAAAACAAAAAAGTACAAGTGTGCTAGTTATAACAAATGTTTGTTAGAGACATTATTTATATTAAACATTAAATAATAAACTTTTATGCAAACAGATTTCAGTTATTTAATAATTGTTTGTTCTTCTGGAAAGTAGTCAATAAAATCCTTCTCCATCCTGGAGATTTTGTTTGATTTTGATGATGTACCTGAATCATCAGTGGTGTCAGATCCTTCATTCAGAGCAGATTTCAGATGTCGCTTTAGAAGTGAGGTCTCCTTTAGGTTCTTGGCCTCCTGGATGACTTTGTCCTTCAAAATGGTGTTCCATTTTTGCAGGAACCTTGATGCGGCCTCTTCTCCAAACATAAAGGAGACGTCTTGCAAAATCTAATTAAAAAGGAAAGAAGAACTATTTCAGCCACCTAATGTAAAACTAATATTTTAATACAACTTTTACAAATTCATTTTTAATACCTACCAGTCCTTTAGTGTCCAAGAATCAGCTGAGTGCTGTGGATTGTGCAGAATTTGCTGACGGTACTGGAAGGTTTCTCTCATCTTCTGGAAGACTAAATCATGGTCTGTTGTGTGGTGGAGAAGAGATATGGCTTCCATACAGTCATCTCCTGTTTGCTGGTCACCTGTGCCACTCAAGAAAGCCTTTGTTGCTCTGACTGTCGCAAAAGTGTTCCTAGGTAAAAGAAAAAAAAATTGCTGCGTGTTGTAAATAATATTATGCACATTTATGATGCTTTTAGTGCTTATACACAAAAAATAAGGAATCAGCAGCTGTCATTATTTTACACATGATACACAGTGCAAACTTACATATCCCTTGTTTGAGTAAGGGTCCTTCAAACTTGGAAACCGTGACACAATCCCAAGGGCATGGAACTCCTTTGTTGCTTTACTAACATGACTCCTGCAAAAAGAGAAAAAAAAATTCCTAAGAATAACTGTTTTCTTCTTTTTTTTCCATGTTCTTACCCTTCTATTTCACGCATGTGTGCTACAATGATGTTCACCATTAATCACCTGGTGGAATCTTTCAAACTCCCAGTTTGTTCATACTCTTCAATCACAGTCATTCCTGCTGGCTTTGAGGTCAGAATTTTCTCCACAGTCTAAAAAAAAAAAAATCAATTATGAAGGGAAAAAATTACAACTAAAATTGAACATTTTTATATGAATAACTATGAGCATTATTATTTGCAAAGTGCATTTGTTTTCCAGGAATCATGCAAACATTTTATGTATGTACTGCAAGTTATAATTACATTTCTTGCATGTTTACTGTCCAAAGGTTGACTCCCTTTACATCCTGAGTCACTAGTGTCACTGCTAAGACTTGTTGAGACAGACATAGTATCTGTCAGACTTGGAGAAGATGGTACTTCATCCCCTTGTTGCAGAACAGACAGATCTGAAGATCACAAAACAGAGTAATACTTATAAAGGCTAAGATCAGATATCACAAAACTACTATTGCAGTCCCAGGCTGAAGACAAAACATGAACATCACCTCATACTACATTACTTACCAAGAGTCACATATTCTGTCATGTCTGAGCAGTTACCAGAGTTCCTGGAGGATTCAACCAATGAAAGTTCTGAAATGCAAACCACACTTAATTAATGAGTAACAAATGCTATATTTATTAAGATTCTTGTTATCCACTAGCACATAAGTAGACATTCAGCAGACAGCTGTCTCTGAGTTAAGATTCAAATCCCATAATATTTCTCTGCAAACATGATTTAATGCCCTACCATCGTCAGTGTAGATGACAAAACAGATTCAGTATTGTGTCCTCTGGGATGAGAAACTTCTCCTGGACTGTAGCAAGACAACCAGTACTTCTTTACAAAATACTGTTACTTGCTATTCCATAGCTTTATACAAAACAGACACCTTACTAGCACAAAGAAAATCAGAGAAGCAAGCTTCCTCTAGTTTCACATATTTCTTCTTTGCCCCTCGTTGTACCTTTATCAGTGTCTTGGCCATCTAACATTGAAAAAAGATTGACAATAATAATGATTAGCTGTTAAGTTTACAATAATTTTAACCACTGGTTTTCATGAATCACTGTGAAAATGCTAAGTTGTAGGCTAACGTAGGTTAGTGGTTACTTACGCTAGCGCCAAACACTACTGTCTACACGTCGCCAGAGCTCCGCGGCATACCAGCAACCTGATGAACCCGACTCTCCTCTGTTATACTGAAAAACACTTTATCAACAGTTACATATGTTTGCACTGTTAAATAAAGTCACAATCCAGAGTAATTTTATTTAACTGTAGCGTTAGCTCATCACATTAGCATTAACGTTAGCATTAGCGTTACCTCATTAAGACTCCTTTAGCTACTGAAGCCCCGTGTCTTCACCAGTGTGCATACGCAAGTTTGGAGAGGGAAAACGTATTTTTCTGAAAGGTTCAACAGAAAAAATGGCTGCCTAAAGTTGATCTCTTTTACAGCAGATCGAGCAAAACGTCAAAGACCAAATGCAGCAAATGTATCAACTTCAACAAAAATACTGTGTAAGCTGTACCAACCAAACATTTTATAATAAAGTTAAAGGAAGAAGCGAAAAATAGACTCAATCTTACCTCACTACGAAGTCCAGTTTCAGCTTGCTGTGCGCGGGTGAAGTCATGGAGCAACCGTTAAACATGAACTCCAGGAGAGGAATTAAAATACGTTCCTCAACACCCACTGAACGAACTCCAAAATATTACTCTGACAATTAGTATCCCTCAACACAAACTGAGTTAGAGGTTAAAAAAATAAATAAAAATAAAATAATAATAATAATAATAAAATAAACTCCACAAATTTAACACTTTCACTCTTTTTTGGTTAACTACCAGATTTTTCACTCCAGAAATTTGCTGTGTACAGAGGGCTTTGTGGGTGAGGCGGATGTTGTATGGCCTGAAGGGAGGGGAGAGAGGCACCGATTATCTACTCAGCCGCTCTCACTATTCGCTGGAGGGTCTTGCGACAGGACGCAGTGCAGGTACCACACAATGATGCAGCTGGTCAGGGTATTCTCAATAGTGCCTCTGTAGAAGGTGCTCATGATGGAGGGCGGGGCTCTGGCTCTTCCCAGTTTGCGGAGGAAGTAGAGACGCTGCTGCTTTCTGCTTTCTTGGCCAGTGATGCTGTGTTGATCGTCCAGGAGAGGTCCTCTGTGACATTCACACCCAGAAACTTGGTGCTGCTCACTCCATAGTAGCACCGTTGATGGTCAGAGCATGCTGGGTGTGCACTCTCCTGAAGTCCACAACAATCTCCTTCGTCTTCTCCACGTTCAGAGAGAGATTGTTGTCTTTGCACCACACGGCCAGGTGGCTCGCCTCGCTCCTGTAGATTGTCTCATCTCTGTTGCTGATGAGGCCCACCACAGTCGTGTCATTAATTCTGAGCTTATTACACATCCAAATGCAGTGAAACAGGGATTTTGACTTACTTAAAATGTTTCCCCTCGGCCGCTGACTGTTTCCATACATCCCGATTGTTCATTAACATTAGAATTTGACAAAAGTTCATGTTAGAGTGACTGAGACTTCGAGTTGTTATCTCCTTTGCCAGGAGACAGCATTTGTTCATTCTAAGCCTATTAAGTGTGCAAATGCAGTGAAACAGGGATTCTGACTTACTGGACTCACTTAAAGCGCCCACAGAAGGGAAAATGGCCGCTGACTGTTTCCATACATCCCGATTGTTCATGAACATTAGAATTTGATAAACATTTTTATTAAAGTGGCTGAGATTTAAATTTCTCCTCTCCTTTCACTAGACAGCAGTTGTTCATTCTGAACTTTCTCAGCGCCCAAAAGAAGCAAGATTTTTACTCACTGGCCTTAGTTCGAGTGCCCACAGAAGGCAAAAAGCTCCCAATCGGCTGCTGACCGTTTCCATACATCCCAATTGTTAATGAACATTAGAATTTGAGAAAAATTTATGTTAGAGTGGCTGAGACTTAAATTTCCTTTCTCGGGAGACACCATTTATTCAATGTATTATTCTTAAATTCCAGTTACTCTGTAAGTTATCCTGATCTGTTGGGTCCCTTTCATTTATTATTAAATATTACATTGTTCATATTACAAATACACTTTGAGTGCTGATAAATTGCAACTGTATCAGACTTTTTTCTGTTTCTGACTGGATAAAGTTGTCATCATCCCAGCTGGTCAAAGTTTGGAGGTACATTTCCCTCTGTCAGGGCAAATTAAAATTCTCAGAGTTAGTGTTGATTTTCTTCTTTTAACATCCATCTTGGCTAAAAAATAAACTAGGGGATGCAAATCTCAGCAGCCCCAAAATTTGCTCTGCTGAATAATGTATCCCGCCCCTTATATTTAACTACAAACACCTGAGGGTCAAATGGTGTTTCCCACATCATATTTTGGTCTAGTTTGACTCATCAGTATGAGTTTCACACATGTAACATCCTCTTGGCTAAAAACCAGGGGATGGCAGGCAGAACTCTGCACAACATGGGTTTAATAAGCTCAGAATGAACAACTGCTGTCTCCTGAGAAAGGAGAGGATAAATTGAAATCTCAGCCACTCTAATATCAGTGTTTCTCAAATTCTAATGTTCATGAACAGTCATGATGTATGGAAAGTCAGGAATACATTTGAAAAACCTTGTTTTACTGCATTTGAATGTTTAATAAGCACAGAATTAACAAATGCTATCTCCAGTGAAGGAGAGAAATTGAAATCTCAGCCACTTTAAATATGAATGTTTATCAGTCCATGAACGATCCTGATGTATGGAAACAGTCAGCGGCCGAGGGGAAACATTTTCCCTTCTGTGGGCACTTTAAGTGAGTCCAGTGAGTCAAAATCCTTGTTACGCTGCTTGTGGATGCATCTCAAAATCTCAGCCTCTCTAAGATCAATGTCAATTTCCAATGTTCATGAACAATTGGGATGTATGGGAACAGTCAGCGGCTGAGGGGAAACATTTTCCTTTCTATGGGTGCTTTAGGGACCAGATAACATCCAGAGTAGATACAAAATAGGGTGTGCTGATATTTCTGTAAAACAGAACACAAGACACTCTATGTAATAGCACAGCCATTACAAAGTGTATTTGACATGTTTATTAAGTTAGCATACACTTGATTTAGCTTGAGTGAAGTGTTAGAATAAACAGACCTTATTAATGTTAGTTTTGAAAAATTGTTTTCCTCTACTTCTACAATAACTTACTTGCAATTTAAAAGACTATCAAAGTTCTAGATAGATTGAGATTAATTCACTAAATCTGAATTAAAGAACTTAATTAGCTTTGATATAATAAATTATCTCACTTTCCAGCTCTTGGTTGGGAGCAATCCTTGCAATGTCCCAGCAGAACAATTTATATGGTCCAATGACCACATTTCTGTCTACAAAAGCAAGAAGTATTAATCAATCTATTAGTAGACTATCCAGTAATTAAACAAAAAATGTAAAATTTCTTAAATGTATCAATAAGACAAAAAATAAACTGCTGGGTATCTGTATATGGCTAGTAATCATATACAAGGTATTAATTTTTACATCTATAAAGGGATTTTTTTTTTTTTTGTAATACATACATTTTTTAATATCAGTTTCTGTGGCACTTGCCACTCCTGAGGTTACAGGGGCTGTGGCTGATGGAACTGCAGGTGCTGGGCTGCAAGTGGTGTGGCTGGAAGTCCTGTGGCTGCTGGTACCCTGATGTTGCACTTTAAATAGTTTTGGAATACAGTGCATCTTAGGCACAATGTAAACCTGTTGAGACAAATCGTTGAAGGACAAGCCTGATCAGATTAAATTTTGTTAAACACCTCCTATTTTTTAAAAGAAATGAATCGATTTTCTTTGTATATTCTTGTAACAGAATTAAAATTTATTTAGGGGAACTTTTCTATACTGCTTAATAAGCCAATTAACATTCAATATGGACCAGTGCATCAGAAGCTCTAGGATCGCTGGAGAGAAATGGCATCAAGTGGCAAGGGTGAAACAAGGCTCATAGTCTGTTGATGTATTTAAAATGGTAAGAACAATTTACTCTGTCTCGTCTTATTTCTAGAGCTGTTTATGGTACTTTCCATTTAATTTGTAACTCCTTTAAATTTTTGTTCTGTAAACCAAACACAGATGTGAATATCAAAAAGAGGAGACAACAAAAAACACAAAACCTTCTGTTTTACAGTACAAAAAAACTCACTTAGCCAAAATTCAGCATCAAATTATCTTGTTTTACAGTGTCCATGAGACTGGGATCAAGGAGTTCAGTCTAATCAGTCTCTGTGTGTAAGTCCATCCAATATCAGAGTGTGAAGCAAAGGTGTCTTCTTGTGTAGGCGGGGACTGTATTTGTCCTACTGCCTTCCGCTGAACAGCAGTAATTCAGGTAAGATCTCTCTTTCTCTTGATCCGACTCTGGGCAGCACCACTTACAGGAGGATGCTGGGCTGACAAACCCAAAATCTGGCAAAATCTCACAATCCACAGAAGACGACAGGGGCGATGTTGATGTTGAGAAGGCAGAAAATAATGGAGCAGAAGAAGAACAGAGAACAGATGATGGTGGAGGATGATGAAGGATGACGGATTTCCTGGCCTTTTATACACAAAGCTGAAAAAAAGATTTATGAAATCACTGCTAAACTGCTTCCTCTCTTAAAATATCAACAGGTCTGTTGATCTGCTGCTTTAGCAAAATAAAATCGTCGATTAACAGCAGCTCTCAGTTTCCATAAGCATCTTTAACACAATCACACTCAACATACTACAGAACCTAGCTTCATCTCACCTAACATGAGGTAGTAGGAGATAATTCTAGTCACAACATAACAAATAATACATCTGAACTCATCTTTCACAAAAAATTAGCTCGGTAATCACATTACATTTGCTCAAAACCTCATCAGGATTATGCCTTCAACACAACTCACATTCGCTGCTAATCAGCTTCACAGCAGTAAATCAGTTTCAGTACCGTAACAACAATTAACGGTTATATAAATCAACATCCGGAAAGTTTCCACTGAATGGCGTTACAATAAGGGATCTACCAAAGCTAACTAGTCTTAGCTAGCGGGAATAATGCCAACTCATGCCACCACGACGAGCGCTGCTAATGCTAGTGCTCGATCCTGTTTTCAATTATTTCATCAAATTCAGCAATCGACTCACCGATAATTGTCCTTTCGGCACCTAGCAGAAGAATTGTAACCACTACAGGCCTTTTATTCTTTCTAGAATTGGGGTATCTGCATTTATCTTACTCTCCACTCTCTCTGTCTGTCTCGTTTGCTGCTCAGTCAGGAAGAGACCGTGGGATGACTCAACAGTATTTCTCATACACAGCGGGGAGATGCCACTAGGGGAAGCTGTTTTAACACTTAACTCTTAATCATGAACTGTATTATACAGGCTCGGAATGAAATATTTATTTATTCATTCATTTATTTAACAAATACTGAATTTTCCTGCCTACAGATTATTCTTCCTATATCTTCCTTTACCTTTTATCTTTATTTACTTTACAGGGTTCTGGTAACCTGGGCTTACATTCCGTTCTTTTGTGTGTTTAATTTTGCACAAATATATCAAATAAAATTCAAAATAAATTGTGTAAGATTGCTCCAAAATCTGCTCTGCTGAATAATGCATCCCGCCCTTTATATTTAACTAAAGACACCTGAGGGTCAAATGGTGTTTCCCACATCATATTTAAGGGGATGCAAATCTCGGCAGCTCCAAAATCTGCTCTGCCAATTAAGCAATATTAACCGAGCAAACGGCAAATAATCAGACCCTTAGTAACGAGCTAGCAACAGAAATGATTTTCTAGTCTGTCTCTGAGCTGACGTTAATGCTTTATCGAGGTCTCGGAATTGACCGAACTAAATCAACAGCCTAATGCACAAATGAATGCTTACTTTTATCAACCACGTTATAACAAAGACGCTGTATTTATTTACTCACACAGATGTAGCTTCTGCAATCGCAAACTTTTACATGAATTTTAAGTTATAGCGCCGTGTCATCGGCACAGCTGATGGAGAAAGCCGAGGTGCTTTGCTCAAATGACGTTAAAGGACACCCTCGAGTGTAATCTTGCGATTATACAACTATTACCAACAAAGTAAAATGTGTATGGCGGAGTAATATTTTTAGTGATTAGTAAAGTGTGCTGTCATGCTGATTTGAGCACGTTCTAAATGTCTTGTTGACCAATCAGATTGCTTGGTCGGAACTACTTGTTGTATAATAATGCATCCTTACAGGAGTTTACTACTGTAATGGATAGTCCACATATTCAGGCCATTTTGACTTGACAGTGTGAATTTGAGACATTTACGAGCAAATTGTTTTATTTGATAGGTACAATGAACTGAACATCCGTATCCAGCATTTTAAAATCTCATCGCAGAGCAAATTTCTATAACTGTCTGAAATGCTATGCCTAAAAATACTCTGATTATGGACAGAAAAGATTTCGCCTTCAGAAATTTTGTGATGAAGCATATCAAAAATGTTACCTCAAATAACTCTAAATGTTCACAAACTAAAGACTTCCGATAACTTACTACCGCTGATAAAACTGGCAAAGAATGCTGAACCGTTTTCAAGCCATACGTTGCTCAAGAAATCACCATGGTGATAGGTAGTTTCCACTTCTTCAGCATGCAGTTCTCGGCAGGCAGAACTCAGCACAACACCCACAAGCAGTGAAACAAGGATTTTCTCACACCGGCCTCAATTGCAGCCCCTACAATAGGCAAATGTTTCCCCTCTTCATGTTCATGATCATTAGAAATTGACAAATATTCATCTTAGAGTGACTGAGATTTAAATTTCTCCTCTCCTTTCACTGGACACACCATTTGTCAATTCTGTGCTTATTAAGCGTCCAAATGCAGCAAAACAAGGTTTTTCACACACTGGCTTCATTTAGAGTGCCCACAGAAGGCAAAAGGTTTCCAGATTCCACATTGTGGTGCACCTCTGTGACATCATAACTTCTCATAGGAGAAACAACAAAAACAGTTTTGGAAAGTCCTCATCATGTTCTGTCCAAATACAGTTGCAATCAAAATGATTCAACCCCCACTGCAAAGTAGGTTTATTGACAAAATGTTCAAACTAGTAGTCGGCTGTTTTGCAATATTCAACCCCTTCATGACAAGCATCTTTAATACTTAGTAGCGCACCCTTTTGCTGTTATGACCTGCTGAAAACGTGATGCATAGCCAGACACCAGCTTCTGGCAGCATTCCTGGGGAATCTTAGCCCATTTCTCCTGGGCAAAGGCCTCTAGTTCACTAATATTTTTGGTGTTGCATGCTGCAACTGCCTTTTTCAAATCCCATCAGAGATTTTCAATGGGGTTCAAGTCAGGTGACTGTGATGGCCACTCTAGTATCTTCCAGGACTTCTTCTGAATCCAAGCCTTGGAACTACTTTATGCCTTGATAACTCCTCACAGGTTGGTACCTAAAGAGAGGGGATCAAGTTTGTCTTAAAGCTCTTGAAGACATTATCTACTAGATGAAAAGTTCAATTTCACTTGTATTCACCTCTCTAGCTTCCTCTGTCTGTGAAATATGAGCCTTTGAAGTATCTATGATAGTACTCATAGATTAGAATTTGGAAGTACTTTTTGCCTCCATAGCTTCACACATGTAGCACCTAGAAGGAGGGGATCATGTTTGTTTGAAAGCTCTTGAAGAGTTCTATCTACTAATTGAAAGGTTTACCCCTAGAACAAAAAACAGCGATTTCAAATTCTCATCTATGATATTGGTTATAGATGAGAATTTGGAAGGAATTTTTACCTTTGTAACTCCTCTACAATAGGAGGTAAGAGGACACCAAGGACACTGTTGCATTCAGTAAATTGAGCGCTACAAGAGCCTAACCCTAACCCTAACCCTAACCCATAGCATTTCAGACAGCTTTGCTCCCAAAGATGGCGCTGTGTAGATGGGCCTGACATGTGTGTATGAGCATCTCCAGACCTTTCAGGAGCACTTTTCTCCATGTTTCTAGCCCCTTCTGTTGCAGAATTGGCCCTTAACAAGGTAGGAATTTCCAAACATTGGTGCCCTCTAGCTCTGCACAGGAATGGCATAGAGCCTTGGTCCAAAGATGCCCTTACTTGGCATGTCGAGACCTAAGATGCCTTTGGTGTGGTTCTATGACCAAGTATAAAGAAGTTACAATTCTGCCCATTCCCCACACAGTCAGCCTTCCCAGCCAGGCCTCTCACCACTGTATTTTTGAGCTTGAGGCCAAATTATTACACGTTTTCAGAAACAAGATATGCAGGTGTGCTTGACATATGTTGTTCAGCTCCTTGAGTTGTAGCTATGTTGAAATTTTGGAGACCTCACTCCTAAGCCTGCCCTAATCCTGATGTCATTAACCCCTTCCAAACTCAACTTCCAAATTTCCAAATATTGGTCTATAACCATTGTAATTCTTAAAATTTTAATTGCATATTTCTCTGAAACGAAAGTCTGTTAGCTGCTCAATTCAAGTGCTTTCCATTGGTGTCTGCCCCATATCTCTGAGTGCTCGCATTGCCCAGATATGACCCTTAATGAGGTAGGAATTTCCAAACTTTGGCACTGTCTAGATCAGCAGGGGAATGGCATAGAGCCTTGGTCCAAAGATGCCCTTACTCAGCATGTTGCAACCTTTCCATGGATGCCTTTAGTTCTGTGACTAAAGTTGAGCAACTTACCTGCTTTGGCCTTAGTCTGCATAGAGGTCTAAGAGCCTATAGATTTTGTTGGCCTTGGTGAACTTTGATCCTTCTTGGAACTCAAAAAGAAAGCAACAAACCAAAGATCGGATTCTGATGTATGTGATAAAGGTCTCTCGGGGTGGGCGACCTGTGTTAACCATAGACTGTGGGGATATTAAGACAATGCCCAATAAAAAAGTATGTTAAACCAACAAAAGCTAACATGCCATAAGCTTGTTTTATGCCTCTGGCAAACAAACAAATAAAGTGTATTGTGCTAGTGTAAGGATACTACATTAATGAAAGTTAATAAAACTGTCCATCATGTGTGGTTCAGGTTAACATGATGTTTGGATAATTTACATGTGGTTAAAACAGTGTCATCAACTTTTCACGATATGACGAGTAGAGTCATGACTCATAAACAGGTCTTTCTTTAGGTCTTTCATTTTTTACACAATGTGTAGGAAAACATTTGTCCTGTAGGAGTTTGGTAAGTCAATGCTGTAAGTACATTATAGTCAAATGTCAAATGAAGCAGACATTTATACCCCTGACAGCTGGCTGATGTATGTGATTCATTGTGATCCACCTTTTCTCAACTAAAGTGTTTGTCTTTTACTGTAATTCAAAGGTATCCACACTGTGAAAACTGAATGACTGGTATTAACAGAAGGAACAACCTCATGCAGCACTGTTATGATGATGCCAGAAAACCATGTTCAGTTCAGCTTCCTCTGACCAACTTTTTAGAAGTTTATTATTTTCTGTCTGTCATCACAGGTCTTGCTTTTGAATTTATTTTTCAGGTGATAGAGCAACATTTTTAAAAACAGAATTTAGAAAATATAAAACTGGAATTACAATTGATTGACATGTGGATGCCCACATGCTCAGCATGATTTATTTGATTGACCAACTCTATTTTTTCATGGTTGAGAATTATTCATGTGTGTTTATATATTATAGATTATTTTAACCCTTTACACACTGTGTATACAGATCTGTTTGATGACACTCTGCTGAACTCTGGGGTCAACTTTATTTATTGGCTCATAACTGTTGGTCATGGGTTTAATGATGATTTTCTAATGATGGTTTATGCTGGGTAAATGTTATAATTTACTGAAATTCAAATGAATGAATCCAGATCACAAAAAACAGAGGCAGTTTTTTTTAAAGTAGAGGGCTGGTTTAATATACCCACCAAGTCTGAAGTTATTATTGTATTATCTATCTGTATTATCTAATCTGACAGAGAGTTTTATTTTCATGCTACATAGTTTGAGCCCAAAACTAGGAGGATGTGAAAACTGAACCATAGTCTGTACAACCTGGAACAGACTCCTTTTAGCTTGGATTTACAGAGTACAAGTCTTGGATCATGAACTCATGAGTGTTTGTGTCCTGCTCCGGATCAAACCAACGACGGTGCGTAATGAGACTCAATAAAAACGCAAGGCGGACAGAAGCAGCAGGCTGTCTTTATTTCTGTTGCTATAGCTTAACCAAGTCAGCATTCAGGATACACAGAGACATCTGAGAAGCTACAGAAGCCTTCAACACTTATAGTACTAGTGACTGGACCAACAACAATGAGGCAGAGGACTGAAACAAAGTTAAACAAACAGAAAAAAATATTTATGGCACTCATTTTATACTCTGAATAGTATTGCTTTCAAAACACAACCTCTATCCATTATCATAGTTGTTTTACAATGTTGTATTTTCACTGTATTTAAATATCAAATATATCCCTTTACTGATGTATTTACGTTATTGCTAACATCAAACGTAACTAACATTAAAGATATATTAATTACTTTGATAATAGTTTTGTTCAAAAGTACAAATTTTACAGAAAATAACAGTCCACGTTTGGCAGGATATACTGGGACAGGGTCAACTTCAGGACATGCACAAGGATTTGATGGGAGGGCAAGAGGGAGGTGGAGCTTAAGCAGGGTCTCCCATTGGATGAGAGGAGCTTGAGGAGCTGTCACTCATACAGACTGTCACACATGCATTCTTCACTGTTTTTTTTTAAACATCAGGTACAATCCTTTATTTATATTTGATTCTTTTTAAAGCTAGACTACAATACTCCAACCCATAAATAGGAGCTTCACATGCCAACAGAGACACTTTGCTAAGACAGTTATCAGCCAATCAGAGTTGACTCAGGTCCCTCCCAGTGTTCCAATAAAAACAGCAGAGTTTGAGAGACAGGTACAGTAATCACATTACACACACACACACACACCACACACACACACACACACACACACACACACAAACATAGTGGTGTTAAGGGTGGTAGACAGAGACAAGAAAAAGGCAGTAAAAGTCAAAGGTCCCATTCAGCATATCAAAATGTAAATGTTTCCTAAAGAACTCCCAAAGTCCTCAAAGATTCCATTTTTGTTCATTGTCAATACACTATGACAGCTTGAAAGCAAAAGTTGTATTTATTATTAAGTATTGGTTAGTGCTCACACCATGTGAATTTTGCTATCATAAGAAACTTGCACACAGCACATGGATTTTCATTACACATGAAAAATCCACAACAGAATAACGTGTCAAAACACACTGATCTTGTCCACGAGTTCCAGAGTGAGCAGATTATTCACATCTTATGCACACTAAATAATAACCTGCAGTGAAAATTCTGCACATAATGAATTGTGTGTAAAACATATTGATGTTGCACAAATAACTTGTGCAGTGAATTGTCTTGTTTCCAAAGACAACAACCTGTGTAAACAATACATGTATATTGATATTTCATACTCAAGTTATTATCTTGTTCAGGATAATAACTTGTTTGGTAAAATATCTTGTATCCACAAGGTAATAACTTGTGTAAAAACTACACAGATCTTATACAGACAAGATAATTAAGTAAAATATCTTGTTCCCAAAACAAATCTTGTGAAGTATATGGATCCTGTGCACACAATATAGTAACTTATAGCATGTTCCCACAAGATACTTGTGCAAGCAACATTCAATATGTATGTTGTGCAAACAAGAAAACCTATAAAGGGGAATATCCTCTTCTCACAACATGTGCCTAAAACATATGGATCTTATGTGAACAAGGTGGTGTGTGCAGTCAATTTTGTGTGCACAAGATCTATACTGTGAACTGGTCCAATAATTTATAAAGTATATCATCTTCTTCTCAGAAGATAGTAACTGAAGCATATAAAATATGGATCTTATGTGAACAAAATAAGAAATTGTGAAGTCAGTTATCTTGTATAGATCATGTATGCACTAAGTAATTATCCAGAACACACAGGACATGCACGTAAACTATGACCTTTTAGGACTTTGAGGAATCTGTAGTAATCGGTATCAGCCCAAAGCATGGCTAAAGTAAAAGGCAAATTTCTTCAGCATTTTCTAGTTTTCTATTTGCAACTCTAATTGATTGTTGATAAATCAAAGCTTTCACTGTCAAACCATGAAGTGAACTGAAATCTTTATTACATTGAATCTTCTGTGTATTAGTGCCACAGTGAGTGCTGCAGCTCACACAGCTTTGTATGGACAAGGGTTATGTAATAATCTATTTCTTTGAATATCCTTTCATCTTTCCACCACATCACAACCTCTTCCTATGCCTTGTCCATCTCCCCTCTCTCTCCTCCTTTTTCTCCTCTATGTTTTTCCATCTCTCCATTGTGTCCTGTGGGTTGGCAGGCCAGAGGCTGATTCAGCGCTCTGTCACATTATCTTGCTGCTGAGTGAATTACTCTGTCCTCCTGCTTTCTTGTTTGTCTAATGGAAACAGAGTGAAATGGGACAGGGGGCAGGGATACAGCACAAGGGGAGGGGGCGGAAAGGGAAAAGTGAGGCACTGAGAGATGGATGAGGAAAATGGGAGAAATGAGAGAGATGATGAAGAGGAAAAAACTAAGATGAGGTGGAAGGAGAGAGATGTAGGAGAAGGGATGGAAGGAGTGGAAAAAAGAAGGATGAGAGGAGGGGCTGAGGGATGAAAGGAAGAGAGTAGCAGAGACAGGAGGGTGGGTGGAGGTTGACTAGAGATGAAGATGATAGCCAGAATGCAGAGGAAGATAAAAGAGGTGAACGAAGCAGAGGCAGAAAGCAGGGTGAGGGGCTGGAAAGGGAGTGGTGATGAAGGGAGAGGAGCAGATGCAGGGGGAACAGAGGAGGACAGAAGAGATGGAGGATGAATAGAAGATGGGAGGATGGATTGGGGATGGGGGAAGTAGAGGAAGTGGTGGCAGTAAAATAAAATGGAGAAGAAAGAAATAGGGAGAGATGAGATGTGAGGAGGAATTAACTGGAGATGGAAGGAAAAGAAAAAGAACTAAAACAATAAATGACAGGACAGAAATAAAGACCAGAGTGAACAGAAAAGCAGTCAAACACACACACACACACACACACACACACACACACACACACACACACACAGCAAAGAAAATACAGTCCTGCAGGGATGACATATTTTGCAGTCAAACCCCAAAGCATCACCCTGGTTCCCTCCACAAAAAGCCAATGGGATTGTTTCATTAGGTTTTGGATTATTACAGAAAATAAACTGTGACCAACTAAAGTTTCTGTAGAAGAGGTCAGAGCTAAATTAAATGACAAGTCGGAACCAGGTGTGCTACAATGCTAAATTACTTCCAGGTTTTAGGACTCATTCATGCACCAGTCTATACACACAGACACACAGACACACAGACACACAGACACACACAAATCCTACGTATGGTAGCTTTAAAGAGAGACCATGTAACTTTTCAAACAGAAATAAAGTAATCTTTGTCTCCAAATAATTGAATTCACTGACAGTATACCACACCCTTAGTCAACACTCGGGTGTTTGGTGCTACTATGTCTGGCATGACTACTAGTTTATAATGAATGGCTAATATTAGCAGATTTAAGGTAAAAGCTGCAACCATTAGCTGATTAATTGATTAGTTAATTGAATAAAAATTCATTGGCAGCTATTTCAATAATATTTAAGTAATTGTTTCAGTGATTTTTTTTTACAGGAAAAAATAAACTTCTCACTTGCTGCTTTTCACTAAAGTTATATTTTTGGGTAAAAGAAAACCAGACATTTGCATCATCACCATGTACTTCATAATATTATGATGGACACTTGACTGTTTTCTGATATTTTATAGACAGAATAATGAACTGATTAATTGAGAAAATGTTCAGCAGTTTAACTGATCATTAAAACAACCATTATTTGCTGCCCTGCTTAAAAGAGGCATTGTTTTTATTTAAGTGAGATAATTAATTTCACTTACTGCCTCTCTTTAAAGTGAAACTGCTCTGACTTGACCCTCCTGTATGATAGTCCGATTGTTCTGTTGTGTATTCCGTAATCTTTTAAACTCCCTCAGTCACTTCCCCTTGCATGTGTGATGGATTTGGCGGTATTGTATTTGATATTTTGAGATTTTCTGACATTATCAGTAGACATGTTTGTTTCTCGTTGGCTCACCCCTCCACCCTATTTCTGTCAATAAGCGAATACACAGATAAGATAGTGGTTTCTCTGGCATATATGGAACTGAACTGCTGATAGAAGCAAAGCTGAGAGAGGCCATAAACATTAACATGACTTGTTTCTATTTGATTTTAAGTGATATTTTGTAATGTAATATGAATTAGGCACCATTTTGTAGGACTTAAGGAATAGAAAGACCTAACTTATAAACCTACATGTTACATCAAACTAGTATGAAGTGATTTTGTCAATACTGGGGAAAATTTAGGGAGTGTAATGTTTCAATGGGACCTTTTCACCCGAAAGAGATTTGGATGTAACCCAGCTTTTGGCTTTAACACTTTAGAAATATCCCAAACAAAGTAAAGCAGAACATGATAGGTATGGGAATAGTGGTCATACTAATACTACAGAACAAGAACAAGATAAAAGGGCTTTGACATAAATGTGAGACAGAAATAAACAGTTTTGTTGAGTCCAAAAAACAAACCCTGATTTGTTGGAAAGAAGGAATCCACAAACAAAAGCTGGAAATTAACGGGACAGGTGAGTCAACAGTAAACCAGCTGGGCAGTGTCATGGGCCTGTCGAGATCTGAATTAAACTGAGGGGCTTTCAAGCCACACACACATGCGCGCGCACGCGCACACACACACACACACACGCACGCACACCCGAGGTAATGACAGATCTTTTACATTTTTAAAACTCCTCTGTGACAAGTTCCCTCCATAGCCCCTACTGTCCATTAAGACACACACAAATTCAGAAGAAACAACACATACATAAATAGTATAAATAATATAAATAAAGATCCACAGTGCCTGTGTTTGTGTGTGTAGTGAAACGGAAAACAATAAAAATAAAAGATCTAAATAAATGAAATTAGACTTCACTCAGAGGCTATGGAGGAAATTGGCCATGACTTGTTCTTTCTGCCTCCCCCTTCCCTGTCATTCTCTTATCTCTCTGCTGAGAATCTCAGAGGTCAGTGCAGCGTTCCTGCTTGCTGTAGTGGTCAAACTGGCTCTTCCAGTGCATCATGTAGGAGGACCAGCGGTGGAACTCCACTTTCCACTGCCGCTCTGCCTCATCTATGTTGTCTGACAGAAGAAACACACAGTCACAGTGAAAAGAGTGGTTAGTGGATGAGCTTTTAAACCATATCATTTTATGCTGAGTTGCTGTAGGGCTTCACACTAATGCTATCCTGCTGCTGATATCATGGTCTGGAGGTAATGAGGGCGGCAAAGTGTCTCATTTTACTGTGTGTGTGTGTGTGTGTGTGTGTGTGTATATATATACATACACATCATGCATATCAGTCCTGTGCATGGTGGTCACATCCAAGAGCTCCTCACTGACAGACAAGTCTGACTTCACACTTCTTAAAAAAATGGCTAGATGCCCTGTATCAAAGTTGTCAGTGCTTTCGTCAGCGGCTAATGAAAAAGCCAGATTTTCCCACACTCCACACTCTGGTCAAGGCATACCTGCTCACATACCTTCAGCATACACTACTTTAAAAATGCACCTTCTGAAAAAACATTTTTAAGCTTGGGTAATTTCTTCAGCCACAATAAAACTGGCTTTCACTGCTGCATCATTTTTTGCTGTAACATTTGCAAACATATTCTGCTGAGAATGCAGGCTCACTGTACTCATGTAAAGCAGCATAGTATTGTACTTTACGGTAATCTTTGAAAGCTCTCCCCTCTTTGTTGAGAAGTAGTATTTACCAGTGATATTGAGGAGGCGTGGCAGAAAGCGGTTCCAGAAAGCACACATCTGGTTCCTAAGACCTTTGTGGATCTTCAGTGGTTCAGTATTGAGTCCAACATGTTTCTGCTCGCTGACAGTAAACAGGGGCCAGCGCTTCCTGCTGTCCACCAGCCCATCATTGGGATTTCTGATGCAGGGAGAGGTAAAAGAGACAAAAAGAGAATTATTACAGTTACAAACAGATGTAACTGAATAATTGAATATAAACTGATATTCAACATTATTCTAACACAGTTGTAAAATTACCCACCCGAGGATCAATAAAGCATTATCTTATCTGTTTTAAAGCCCAGGGAAACTTTAAAATGAGAAAAAGCATAAGCTGACTATTTGACTTGGATTGCTGCTATCACAACTCAAATGAACACTGAAAATGTTTTCATGGATAGAGGTTAACTATAAACTACTTACGTAAACTATTTGCAGTAAACTATAAAACTTCCTGTCTAATCTGTAACTGACCACATTGTCTACTCTGCAGCAAAGCAACCTAATCAAGACTGCTCTGTTCTCTCTGGTGTACTGTACTCTGCTGCTCATTATAGTTAATAAGTAGCAGATGCATTTTTTCTAGTCTACGATGTCTCACCCAGTTCGTGCAAAGTTGGCCCAGTATTTCATCATGCGTCTGCTCAGTTTCTCCTCCTCTGCAGTGTAGTTGAGTCTCTTCTCCAGTGGCAGGCCAAAGACGAACTCAATCTCGTAGCCATGGATCACACCCATCCACTCCGGCCAAGCCAGGTTGGAAGCTCGATGGTCGAATAGGTAGAGGTAAACTCCTCCTTGACAAGCAAGAGGAGAGAAGGATGAGTGGTTATTTTTTGTCTACAGTAATGATCTGAAGTCGCCATCTTCCGCAGATGTTGGTAAAATGGTCATCCCTGGGCAAAAAAGCAAGACTATGTAAGTTTGCCAAGCAATAGCGCCCTCTGCAGCCATGAGTGGTAATTAATACTAATAGGTTCCCAGTCCAAAACTTGCTGAGCCTAATTCCAACTGTTTAAACCGCTGACTATCACTGAACTATGCACTTGTCAGAGGAGATCGGGAGGCTCCATCCTCCCTGTTACAGTCAGTGAACCATCACAATGATTCTGAAGCTGAGATTTTGAGATCAAATTGTTACATCATGTTGCTTTAAGTAAACAGAAGTAAATACAGTCTGTCTACACTGTAGTAACCAGACTTTAACAATGTTTATACTCTAGGGTGACTATGGCTCAGGAGGTGGAGCCCACCAATCGAAAGGTTGGTGGTTCGATCTCCGGCTCCTCCAGTCCTTGTGCCGAACTATCTTTGGGCAAGATGCTGATCTCCAAACTGCCTCTAATGTGTCATTGGTGTGTGAATGTGTGTTTCTGTGTTAGAGAGCACTTAAATGTATAGAACAAGTGCTATACGAATGTGTGTGTGAATTGGGTGATTGTAACCTGCAGTGTGAAGCGCTTTGAGTGGTCCATATGTCTAGAAAAGCACTATATAAGTACAGTCCATTTACCATTTACAATACTTTTTATTTCATGAACTTAAAAAATCGAATAAATTCAACTGTAATTGTGTTATCTACAGTTTTTTGTTTGAGCACAATATGTAGTCTGCTCTTGACTTACTCACCCATTCTTCCTAGAGGATCACTTCATGTTCTATATACATTTTGTAGTGGTGGGAACATTATTACAAAATATATAATATATATTTGAAATAACATTGATGCATATTATGGCATAACTATGCCATAACATGCATTTAGGTGCACGGACAAATTTTTGTCCGTGCACCTTTTTCACAGAGCTCCTTTGTTTCTGCAGTTTGTTCCCACATTCATTTGCTGAAGAGGGAAAGTATCTCTGTACTCACCTTAAAGTTTACTTTAAAACTTGTAGGTACAAGTAGGATTTTGTGACATCACAACTAGTTTAAAAGTTTAATTCAATTATTGTCCAGTATGCAATTTACACAAGTGTGATATGGTAATCTGAAGCCTCCAGGTTATATCCAGTGGAAGTGGGAAACATCTTTTGTCCTGCAGTTCAAGTTTTCTAACTATTTACATATTCATGGGTTCTCCATTTTTCAATGAGAGAGAAGAAGTAAATGAAACCTAATTAAAATGCTAATGTAGTTCAGTCGTTCAGTTAAGCTGAAACATACAACCAATGGTGAATTGTGATCATTGGACTAAAACCGTTTCTCCAGCACAAGTGAAAATCGCCCACAGAATAGTACCCAGATTATAGTACACTGTACTGTGTCCACTATAGTTTTATGAGGTTTGGAAGCACAAACAAGCATCTGATGCCTACAGTGCTGGGACTGACAAGTTTGTTTGTTTTGATTGTGTAACTGATTTTTGCTGAAAAAATGCATCCTTGTCAAATGTTACATGTACACCAACATCAAATCTCAATATCCTAAATTTCATTGATAAAAGAACCCTCCTTCTATGAGGTCTAATTGGATTTACTGGTTTTAACATCACTCCTCAGCTATGTTTAATTGTATAAACAAGGTTGTCTACAAATCATACAGGTACTACCAATCACAGAGTTCCCTGATATGCTCTGTCCTGTACAGACAGTGTGGAACACTTAATCTATAACATCCCAGTTTATTTCAAACTATACAATAAACTGCTGTAAATCATCTATACTGCTACTCTGAGGATGCCAGGGATTCTGCAGCCGGAGATTCTCCCCTCTCACTTCACACTGGCATCATTAAATATTTAGGTCTGAATATCTTCCCCAGGCTGTCAGAACTATCCGACCTCTCAGTTATACTCCAGACGATGATTTTGGATTTTGGAAAAGTTTACTCATCTGTTTTCAATGCTTCCCGCTACACCAACTCACTCCTTAACTACTCACTTTGACTGGAAAAACAAAAAAACCCAAATCTCTGTCAACATTACAAAAGGAAAAATCAGAAAGTGGCTTGACCAAATTTTCAACGATACTTCTTGGTCCACTAGGGAATTAACTCCAGTATTCATTTAAATGGACTGAAAAGAACAACTACAATATCCCATGGTTAGAATCAGAACAAAATCACTGCAAAGACAATAATCTTAAGTGTTATTTCTGTTTAATATGCTTATTAATTTACTTAATCTTTATTTATATGTTAAAATATACATCACTATTAAGTTGACAGTGGTGGTAGTGATGGAGATATGTGTGTGTGTACTGTTATTATTAGTGTGTATTACTGTACTACTAACATTACTACTACTATTACTAACATTATCCATGGATGTGTATTATTATTGAATATTATTATTGATCAGTATGGCAATTATAATTTTTTTAAACTAAAATTTATATTCTAATAATTGTCCTGTAAACAACAGTCTGTTAGACGTAGTCTGGCTTTGTGAGGAAAAGAGTTCCTGACTGAACTTGGTGATGCACAAGCCCAGCTGGTGAGTCAGCTCATCACTTTAAGTCACACCAGAAGCAGCTTCACATTGTCTCCATTCATACAGCTATACTGCTGTATAGTGAAACCGCAGCTCTCTACTAGGGACCACTGAGGTAAATGGAGCACACACACTCACTTATCTTACCTTGTGGATTTCCTCCACTGTTCATGACACCAGAGCCAGCTCCTCCCATGTTAGCCTTCAGGGCGTTGTGCTGGGAGTAGGAGCGAGCAAAGTGGGCCAGTGGGCAGATGACATTGTGGTCACCTACGATGTCGTCCATGGCATCACGGTTCTTCACACCATTATTCTCATCCATCCAGTCAGTATATTGCAGTACCACTGCCTCCAGGCCAATATCATTAGCATGTGGTACACTCAGCTTGACCCCTGGCAGAAAGAAGTTTAAGTTTTTAGGTGTATTTGTACAGTTTTAGAAGACCTGTGGCTGAGATGTAATGAAGCTGACTGGCTATGATTGTTGATTGGTAGAATCTGAAAGCGGTGATTTATATGATTCTCTCTGATTGGTCACATTAACAAGATGATTATGGAAAGCTATTAGTTTAGACAATTATATAAACTGTTTAGAGACTAGTGCATCACTGTTTTGTGGTAACACTGTTTGATGTAATGCTTTATTGTTACAAAGGTTTACATTTTTTTCTAATTAGACTTACTATACTGTACAGCTGAATAAGCCAGAACTCCACACAAAACTACTGAATCAATAACTTTAAACCACGTCATTACCAACGGAGACAGTGTGATTGAGATTTCAGCAGCACCTTTGCTTGATGTTGGGACTGTAGGGTCAGTCCATTTTAAAAGGGGTTTCTCTTAAAAGGACACTGCCGTTGATTTAGTCCCTGTCCATTCTCTGTAGCTGAGTGAGTGTGCTTCACCTTCCAGGAAGTCCTCTCTGGAGATGAGGCTCTCATTGTCCTTGCTGAAGCCTGGTGCTCCATACAGCAAGAAGTAGGAGCCCTCATCCTGGTTGACCCCGAGGAGAATCTGAGTATCTTTAAAGTTGCCTGAGTTGAGCATGGCTTCAGGAGTGTCAGGCAGAACCTCGCCATCCACAACAGGGACAAATGAAAACCTGAAGATGGCAGGTCCTGACCACGGCAGCACCTGCTCAGAAGAAAATGACAAAGCCAAATACACACTGAGTTGATCTGAGTGACTGTGGAACCCTATGTCAACATATAGTAGGTCAAACATCATGAAATCTTAATCATGAACGAAATCAGTCATCAATTAAATTAAATGTGACTGCATCTACTCAGCAGAGGAAATCTAGTGATGTAAGGCAAGACGCCACGTGAATCCAGATCAGCACCTCAGCTCACTTGTTTTATATGATGCTGTCTGGTCTGGTGGACATGCTGCACCGCAATACTAAATGTTGACATCTTATTACATTTTCCACACTGCAACAAACATTATTTAGAACAACAAAACTAGATGACATTTCTAACAGACTCCACTATTACTTATTTCCTTGTAATTCCTCACTGTGAAACAATAAAAAGTTGTAAACTGTCAGAGAATTTGCTACACTGCAGCTGTTCCTTTATATCTTTCTGTATTACTGTTCTGTAAATCAAAGACCACCCCTGATTTATGGCAATATTTCATTCTGATATGATCTTTGCATCAATGCGGCAAAGTTCTTTGATTTCTTAGGTATTTCTTTTGCTGGATTAGACAAAAACTTCCTGCTTATTTTATCTTTAAATTGTTTTTTAAAAATTTACCATATCATAATATATATTTAAATCACAATATAAAATTGGTTACACATGACTGATAGAGGATTAATTCATTTCACTCACCATAATAATCTTCCATGTAAGACCTTCATACTGATCCACTGCCTGAGAAGATGACATGGCAGTCTACATACATTTCTTTTTTTTTTCTTTCTTTTTTTAAATTATTGTTTTGGGGCTTTTTAGCCTTTATTAAACAGGGTAGTGGAGAGAGAGTGGGGGAATGACATGGTGCAAAGGTCCAACCTGGATTGGTAGTCGAGCCGAGGTCCAGCTGCTCATGGCACTGAGGCCCATTTGGTATGCACCTTAATCGTTTCTTTCTGGTGTTCAGTCCAATCTTGTGAACCACTAGTCAGAGTGATGCAGAATTTAAAGGATTAGTCTAGTGTATTTCTGCTCTTGAAAAGCCTTGACCCAACAACATCCTCACTTCATTTTTAAATGAATCAATACATTACCTAAAAGAAGTTAATAACTGTTTTTAGCAAATGTTAATAAGCAAAATCTATCTGAGGAAAAAGTGCATTAGTAGGGAACTATTCTCAACAGTGGAATAACCCACATTTGATGATTTAGTTTTTTTGGATTTTAATGTGGAGCTAGGTAGGAACATGTCTCCCAGTGCAGTGGTGTGTTTATAGACTGATGACTGCTGTGCTTTGGAGGCACACACAATACTCAGTGGGATCAATTCATTGTTGGTTTTGATCCGTAGGATTTTTCATAGGATTTTTTGACAATAAGAAAACTACCAAATGTAACCAAGCTTAAAATTGTTTCCAAAACTGACCAACTGCATTTCAAAGTGCCCATGTGTCACAGCCTGAAAGAGGATCAAGTGAATGTCAGTAACTGGCTCCTGAATGAATTGGCCTTACTTGCCACTCCTGGTCGATGAGCTCCTGCGGAGTTTTACCACGCAGACAGTCCACTAACTCTGTGTCATTGCCTCCATTACAGCCAACCAGTTTCCCCAGCAATGTGGCACGTCTGCGGGCCTCAGCAGGACTCACTGAGGCCCAGGGGCAGTTGGGGACCCCACTCTGGAGGATGGCCCTGGTGAAGGTAGGCCGGCTGTCTGGAGACAAGAGGTGGAATCCTACTGAAGCACCACCAGCACTTTCACCAAAGATAGTAACCTGTTTCACAGGTAATAAGAGAGCAAAGAGAACAGGATCAAAGTTTACTCACTGCGATTCCTTGTTTAAACCAGAAATAAACAACCCTCACTACAGTATCTGTCCATGTGGGTGAGACTAACCTGTTTGGGGTTTCCACCAAAGAAATGGATATTGTCTTGTACCCACTGCAGTGCCATCCTTTGGTCCAGCAAACCCACATTGCCTGGAGCCTCAGAAGAACCATGCAGAGCGAGGAAGCCAAAGGCACCGATCCGGTAGTTCATGGAAACCACAATGACCGTCTCACTGTGAGCTAAGTAACGACCATCATACACGTCCAAAGAAGAAGAGCCACTGTAGAAACCTGTAAATGTTATATATCAGTGTCCAGTAACCAACTGTACCATGATGCACAACAACAGACAGAAGATTTGTTGTCAAAACATAAATGTCAGTAGGGTGATTATAATGGACAGATTCTGTTTTTTAAAGTATAGTTAAAGATCTAAGTCTACAGTGAGCTATATTAAAATGTATTTACAAAAGGAAACAATTTAAAAGGGATCAGTTCCAGAGAAACTGTCAAAACATAGACAAATATGTGCTTTCACACAGTGTGATGACTTAAGCAACAGGATTCTAAGCATCCAGAAAACAGGATGTTTTTCACTTCTCAGTCTGTGAGCAGTAAGAGGGGCCTTCACCTGCTCCATAGACTGTAATGTTAACTGACCTCTCCCACTGCAGAGCAAAAACACAAACCTGGGAACTTTTGAAATTGTGACTACACAGTCATTTTTCAAATGACACATGAAATATGTGCATCTTCAGTAAAGTTTCCTGATGCTTGCAGCAAAAAGATTTCATTGACAGGAGTTATGGTTTTTGACGCAACAGCACAAGTTCCAGAGGTGCACTGAGCCACATCTTACTAATGTATGAGTCTCACTCACACCTAAGTGAGACTCATACATTAGTGAGCTACAGTTGCCGCACATTAATTTCTCACCAGTAGCAGCAGCTGTGGCTCAGGGTTGCCCACTGTAGAGCAGGTCACCCACTAATCAGAAGGTCAATGGGTCAATACCCAGCTTGTCCAGTTTGTGTGCTGATGTATACCTGGGCGACATACTGAACCCCAAATGCACTTAAGCTCCCAGATCCAGTTTTATATTCCAGCGTCCAACTTGTGATTCTACATTTTGCTGTTGTTTCAGCTATGTTCACACCCTGGTGAATTTTGAACTCAAACAGATGTTTACAGATCATAAACTTATTCCACTGTTCAAAAAGAAGTTTGAATTTTGAATAATTGGTGACAGCGATTACATTATTTAACACATTACTGATGACCATTTCCACAGAACACCTATGGGCATTTGTTCCTATCATTATTAGCTAGATACTGTTTACCTATTTTAAAGTTACAGTTACTTAATTAATTAATTAATAAGTTAATTTTCTTTGGCTTTAGGCTTTGTTTCTGTTGCCCCCACTGCAGGAATGAGTCTGAGAAGAACAACTCACTCTTAACCCTAACCCACATTGTAAGTCATGACCAACTACCTCCGCCGTAGATCCACACCATGACGGTGAGATTGTGTGGTCTGGGTGACGAGGGCACCCACACATTGAGATACAGGCAGTCCTCGCTCATCTCTCTGTTGGGGTTCCACATCTCACTGCCCTGGAAGCCAGGGAACGATGTGTCCACAAACTGGTAGCAGGCATTGGGGTAGGTGTTGGCCTCATACACCCCTGTCCATGGACGCTTGGGCTCAGCACGACGGAAACGTCGCTTCCCTACTGGTGGCTCAGCAAAGGGGACACCCAGGAAAGCAGTGACATAGCTTCGGTCTGGCACTGGCAGGCGGATGCCACGGACTCGACCAGCACGTGTCTGAACGATGAGGTCTGCCTCGTTCTGGGTGGAGCAGACGGGAATGAGGAAAGACAGGAGGAAGACTGGGGAGAAGAGAAGAATGAAGGGCTGCATGATGGAGGCAAAGATGGTCTGTGTGGCTAGAACTATGGCTGTGATTCCCTCTCCAGTCAGGGAGGGCAAGGTCTGCTCTGCTTCCCCTCAGATCTAGACAGAGAGGGAAAAAGAGAGAGAGAGAGAGAGAGAGAGAGAGAGAGAGAGAGAAATGTAATTATAGAGAGTGATAGAGAACAGACTGAAGGAGGGAGGGAGAAATCAGATGAGGAATGGAATGAGAGGTCAGAGGTAGTAGGAAGTCTGGAAGTGTTTGTCTTGGTCACACATCTGTTAATGCCAAATACAGAATTAAACCTTCTTCATTTACATTCAGACTTTAAACTTTGTCCTGTGGTCATTTAGAGGGGTTCATTCTCTCAGCTGAATGAATCCAGTAGAAACAAATCATTCTCTGGACTGCTCCTACTGTGGGGTCCCACAAAACAGCCAAGACAGCAGCAATGTGTCAGAGTCCTGCTGCTGTGTAGCACAGATGAACATGTCTGTCTACAGCAGAATCAAACGCACACATTTCACTGCTCCTGTTGAGATCAGGAGTAAGTGCTGTTTAATGAAAACTTGGACTCAATCATGTGACATAGCATGGGTCCATTTATAATTTTGCTGTCAGCACATTGTGAACACAATCTGTGAGATTCAAATCAGGCATTTTGGTGCAGATTGAATCTTATTACAATCAACTGATCTAATACCAGTTGCTAAGTGGTTCCTGTTCTGAAATATTTGTCTGGGTTTTACAGAGGCCCTGTAAAAGCCATTTTACTGTCTCTGCTGAGATGCTGCTGACTCATGCCTACAGTGGCCTCTGGCAAATGCTAGGTGAATTTCTAACCCTGAAGGAACTAGTTCACAGCTGTGGCTCAGGAGGCAGAGCAGATCGCCAACTACTTAGAAAGTCAGAGGTTCTAGCCCCAGCCCTGAAGTGTCCTTGAGCAAGATACTGAACCCCAATTTCTATCCAATGTATAATTTGTGTATGGAGTGTGTGAAAGGCTAAATGTGACCTGTAGTGTAAAGTGGTTTGAATGGTCGACGTGACTAGAAAAGCTTGACATCAGTCCACTAACACTGTGGACCTGTAATCTAAATGTGCCTCAGGGTCCCAGGGTCTTCGGTACATGGGGTTGCTGCTGCCACGTTCCTGCAGTTTTGTGGAATAATTTGTTAAATGCAAATTTGGTGTAGCATGCACCACTGAAGCACATTATACACTGAAATGGTAGGAGCCTTTAGGCATGCCTGCATTATTACCCAGTCTTGAAGCTTATCTCAAAAGAGGCCCCAAATTAAAATCATGTTATATGCTGTTTATCATTGCAGTTCAAATATTGTGCTAACATGGTGCAGTTTAGTGAATAAATTTGGGCTGAGTAGTAACCAGTTGAGTATAGGCCATTAGTAGTGCTACAAAGCAGTGTTGGAGAGGGTCCCTGTTTTGTTTGTACAGTAATTGTGCATGAGGACACACATAACACGTGTATGAGGTGACACAATACACATTCCTGCCACTGGTTTGCTGAAGACTCATTAACAGCCTCTATGTATCATTAGCCATGTTACAAAAGAGATCAGTAATGGCTATCCAAAGAGACTTGTTTTCTAAATTATTTCCTGTGATAAAGCCTTGGCATATTACACAGTGGGAAGCAGAGGGGAGGCAGTGTTGCATAGAGAACTGATTAACCCCATTAAAATCACATATTGAGGATTACTACAGTGTCCTACCTTATAGGAACTCCTGTATGTAGCAATGAAACCCCACTGTAACTTTTGAAATCTCTATTCCCAAATCTCTACTGTGAAGGCAGGAAAGCATGCAGACATGTTTAACTAACTGCTCAGTAACAAAGGCTGAGACAGGTGTGTGGTCACCAGGGGCTATAAAAAGGCATCCCAGTAAAAGACTGGTAAATGCCACACTGCTTGATGGATTAATATGGCACTTATGTATCTCCTCATAGTAAGAAACTCAGTAACTCAGTGGGTGCTGGGGGAAGAAAAGGATATTTCTTTTGGTGACAAACATTTTCTTTTGGTTTGTAAGTGAGGATAATCAAAGGAAAACAGTGATTCACTCACTCAAAAACTGTCTCAAGGGTTTTTGTTGTTTTCCATAGTATTATTACTGTACTCTCATCAGTTTCTTCCTGTGTAAGCTGTGTGTATGTTACTGTGGATTTTCAATGCATTCCGGGAAAATATTACTGTAAATCTTTGTACAGTAAAACTGACTGGCTGAAAACAAATCTCCATCTTAAAATAAAAGACTGACCTCAATTTGAGTGCAGTATTTTGTTTTATAGCTCAGTAAATTTTCCTTGTGACCTTCACTTCAGAAGTAAGGAGGTTTAATAGATAAGGCTAGGGTAAGAGCTTAGCTTTAGTCTGATGTTTCATGAAATCTCTAGGTAGTTTTAGTGGCAATTATTTTTTCACTTAGAAAAAAGAATCTGCATCATTTTAACTATTTTTCAGAACGATTATTATAACAGACTTGTAACCGTTTTTTATGTGTGATGTTGTGCAGGCAGACTTCACTTCTCCACTCGAGAAGCTGTTGTGTTGTTTGTGTCTGCTAACCTGCCATCCTGCTTCAGCAGGAATATCTGCGGAGTGAATCTTAATGTTTCCATACAAACAAAAACTGCACTAACATATTGTTAAAGTTTGTCTGCAAGCACTGCCTGTCTCTTTGATGTTCTGTAACATTAATGATAAATAAGACACAGCTAACATTAGCGTAGCATAGCTGTCCTGTTTGCTTGTCAGTGAGCTGGAGGCTGAAACTAACATTAGGAGCTTAAACAAAAATACATGATTTGCACATTTGTTTTTATGAAGTTAGTATGTTTAGGTCTGCAGGCCAAAAATAACTGAACTATCTATGGTATTTAACTGAGCTTGGAGTTTAGCTTTGGATGTCTGTATATAGTTATCATCATAATTATCATCCTGCTACAAAACTACCGTTCATCTCTAAAATTCTTGGGAGAAAAATGTTTTAAAGCAACTTCTTGCAGGTGTAGAAAACAATGGTAACTTTGAAAAGTTGCAATCTGGTTTTTGCCACAATGATGATGACAGAGATGGTATCTGGTACTGCATGACACTGCTTCTCATGATATTTGTCCAATAGGAGGTTCTGAGTCTCTCTTAATAACTTCCTTTTCTGACATCCTTTTCCCATGTAAAGTATGGTTTGCCCCAAGGACCAATTCTATGTCCAGTTCTATGTATGCTTCTCCTGGGTGACGCCATCTAGAGACATGGCTTTTCTTTTCCCTGTTGTGATGACACTCAGGTGTACCTGTCAAGTCCACTGGCCTCAGTGTGCTAGGTTCCTTACAGGATTGCCTGGTTGACTCTTGTTGGGTCTGATGTGTTCCATAAAAAATATCTTTTTGATAAGAATTCTACATTTCAAAAATAAAATCTTACAGGTGGTGATTGTGGAATTGATGGTGGAGGACATTTTGTGCTCGTAATTACTTCTGATTATTTTCTTAAACTGATTCATCTGTTTATTTCTTCATGCGATCTGCCATTCTTTTAGTCAGTAAAACTGAAGGCTTGAGTCTAATCCAATTAAACTAGTTTTCACCTATTTTGCTGTTTAAAAGAAAATATGAATTAAAAACACACACTTGAATAATGCAGCAATAAGGAGCAGTTGTAGTTGGTGGTGTGTGGTTGGAACTGCTACAGTTTAATGGGTCTTAATCCCATAAATTTCTTACATCTGTGGAGTCAGTGCTGATCATCTTTGAGCTATAAAAATAACAATCTATAGTTTTGTAATTACCCAGTGTGGTATGATAGATATTAATATCAGCACAAACCTCACAAAAATATCAGTACTGCATGCAAGCTAAGCTAACATAATGATTACACAGGCATGTAGTTTGATGCTGAGGTAGCTATATCAGCTGCATGATGTCTGCTGAACATGGACAGTAATGTTAATATTGTGAGACATTTGTCTACATGAGGCAAGATGATGAAGGGGCCATGCCTGTTTTTTTCCTTCAGCATTTGTAAGATCTCTGTAAATCAGCAAAGACAAGAGGAATGAGATTAAATCTCCTCTTTAGCTTTTACTCACACTGTCCATATTAGTGGTGTTAAAAACCAACTGATGATATTGTCCTCCTCTTTGTTTCAGTGAGGACTGTATACATGAGGGACAGAGAAAGGTGGCATCACCAAAATAGATCCTCTATGTACAACTGAGAGTTGTTCAGAAATAGTATCCCCTCACACCCCCCACCCACACACAGCTGCCCCCTATCCCTTACGGTACCTCCAAGATAATCCTATCGCTATGACAACCATACATTACAAAATATAAACAGCAACCTCCACCCTGACAGATGGGAGACAACTGTCTCCAGACATTGTTGCACATTTATAAACGCATTCAAACTGACAGGACCTTATACAGACGATATAATCTCACCAGCAGTACATAGAAAGGATCTGGAGAACAGTTTTAATGTTGTAGCTGAACTGTGCTGTAGGTGGAGACGAATGGTAAACAAGGACAAAACACTAACAGAACATTTTAGACAACAATTAACGAGAAGTATGTTTTGAGCAGTGCTGTCATATACTGAACAATATAAATCCTGAAGCTTTATTTTGATGAGCGTATGACTTTTAATGAGGGCATCAGTGCTAATTTAGCACTTAACTTAGGTAGCAGCACTCTGCCTGCTGAGATCAGTGAGAGAGAGTTAGATTGTATGTGATGTATCAGAGTTGTGTTATTTCGGTTATGTCTCCACTGCTGGAGACAGAACTTCACTGACAACATTGTGGAGTGCTTCCCTCTTTTCCTTTGGTCAGACAGTCCTTCATCAGGGCCTGTTACCTTAATGTTAGTTACCACGTGTGTGAAACAAACACTGTTTGAGGTTTGACTGGAGATCTTTTAATGACCTCACATCATTGTGTCTTGCTCTTCTGCTTGTTTCTTCATAAAGCAACTCCTAATATTCACATAACAGTGGTCATTGGAAACACACATTCATCTGCTTTTCTTTAACCACATTTTATGAAAATGTGGTTAAAATTTGTACTACATTGAATGGAAAGACCGACATGCAAAATTTCCACCTGATGCAGGAATCTGTGGTTTCTGGATTCATACAACAAAAGTCTCAGTACAAGCTTTTAGTGTTTGGGAGTTCTGTGAATATGTAAATTGGAACACAATTCATTACAGAGCTATTCAATTAAAAAAACCTTGCCCAGCTCTGAAATGAGGTAATAAGTTTCCCATCATTAGTGATGATATGAGCTGTAACACATATAAATGTGAGATGATCCAGCTTCATACAAAGACCAATAACTGGGGCGATTTGCAGACATGTCTGGGCTAGGCATGGGCATGTATGAGATTCTGTCGGTATGATAAAACGAAATATATCACGGTTTTGCGGTATTGCAATTACAGCACTAAAATTAGTTCTTTTGAAATGCCTGTAAGAAAAACAACTTTTTTCTTCCATTGAACACAATCTATTTTATTTTTAAATAACAATATTTGGAACATTAGTAAACATGTATGCTAAGTAATTTTCAGTAAGCCTAAACCTGCAGCTCAACAAGCTCAGAACATAAATACTTTGTTTTCTGTAAAAAGACAGCACTTCAAAATAACTCCCAAGCCTATAGTATTTATTTCAATTATGCTCGACATGCTAACTCTTGTAGCTGTTGCATACATTCATTTCAAGACAGTGTTACCTTGAATTTGGCATGGAGTGATGGGCTGTGCTGGAGATGTGAAATCAGGTTTGAAGTATTGCCTCCTGCCCTGAAATATTCAAATTGCGGTATACCTTGAAATCAGTAACTGGGCCATGCCTAGTCTGGGCTAATAAAATCTTTATTCTCTATGAATGATTTATTTTCTACAGTGTAATAATACAGGCAGTAAGTGCAGATTGTCATGCAGAACATGTTTTAGTCACGTCTGCAAACCAACAGTGTTGGTTGGCAGATACAGTTGAGGACAAAATTATTAGCTCCCCTATGAAATTTAAAGTTTTTTCAAAATTTTCCCAAAAGCAAGGAATTTTCAACATAGCATTTCTAAACATACTAGTTTTCTTTAGAAAGCATAAATTATTTCTATTTGCACACAATAACAGAACTATTTCAGAAAAAACTAAAATTACCGCGGTCAATATTATTACCCCCCTAAAAAACTGACATTTTTATTGAGCCATAGCACAAACCACTGTTGTGCAATGATATGCTTTGACTTTGTAATGCTCAAAGCTCGTAAAATCAAGTTAAAACCGAGATTTAACTCCCAATTTACACACAGTATAAAAACTTCAGTAAGGGTTTGAACTGGGTGAAAACATATGCAGGCACAGGAAGAACATGCAAACTCTACACAGAAAAGCCCTGGGCTTGAACCCAGAACCTTCTTGCTATAAGGCGACAATGCTAACCACTGCACCACCATGTTGCCTAAGAGAGCTTTGTGCCAAAAACAAAAGAAATCAGTTTAGATTTGAGAAAAATAATTGTTGATGCTCACAAAGCAGGAGAAGAATATACAAAGTTATCACAGCATTTCCAAGTGTCAAGAACTGGAGTGAGAAGCATCATCAAGAAATTCAAAGAGAGCCACACAGTACAGAACAAGCCTGGCAGAGGTAGGAAATGAAAGATTTCAAGGACCCTGGAAAGAAAACTAGCGATAGATGCATCTAAAGACCCCAGAACAACTGCAAAGACACTAGTGAATGACTTAGCAAAGTCAGAAATAGTAGTCTCAAAGAAGACAATCACCAGAGCTCTGCACAGGAATGGACTGCAAGGTTGCAGACCAAGAAAAACTTCACTTCTGCAGAAGAGCCAAGCCAGACTGAAGTATACTAAGGACAACCTGGAGAAAGATTATGCATACTGGAAACATGTCCTTTGGTCAGATGAGATGAAACTAGAGCTCTTTGGCCATAGAGACATTGTTTATGTTTGGAGAAAGAAGGGAGAAACGTAAAACCCAAAGAACGCCGTCCCCACAGTGAAACACGGTGGTGAAAGTGTTATGCTGTGGGGATGCTTCAGTGTGTCTCGAACAAAGAAATTTTCATAGGTGAGTTAATAATTTCATCCTATCTGTTGGAGCACTGGATGAACCCAAGGGTCTGGAAGTGTGGACTAAGATGCCCTTTTCCACAAGCTCAGTATGGCTGTGAGTGCAGCTGTGAGCAACATGGAGAGCTGTGATTGTATGCATTTCACTGCAGGCGAAACAGCAGTAGCTCATAGTTCAATGTTCATGTTCCTGAATGTGTGTCTATTACCATGTGGGACTGACCCTAACCCTCTGGATCCAGAATGGAACTAACAGAACTCATACTGCTTGGCAGTGTAACACTTAGATGCTGTCAACACACCATGTTGTGCTGTAGTTTCTGTTATGTTGATGGTAGTCTGACGAGGCTTGAAAGTGACCTGTTAGACATGTTTTCATGTGGAGTCTTTCAGGCTGGTGCTGATAGAATTGAATGTTGTGGAGTTCATGTGTATATCATGGAGCTGAGTGTGTGAATGAGCCTGTTGTGGTTTTAATGGGATGGTGACATTATAATAGTTGAAAATCAGAAGGATTAACAGAGAGCAGGTGGAGAGGAGACATTTTGATGGCTGACAGAGCTGAGGGAGAAACAGATTTGTAGGTAGGTATTCATATTAATTTATCCAGTTCTGTCAGCTAAAATGTGATGGTGAAGTCTATTTGTGTTAATTGTGAAAAGGCACCGTGTCTCAGTTTCAAACTTTAGAGACAAGACTACAGCTGTAATATCTGCAGTGAAAATCGAACTGTTTCCTGTAACTCTGACATACAAGCTGCAGATAAATTTATCTCTCCATCCATTTAAACAGAATGAGTAAATTTCTGTCCTCTACTGAGCCATGGTGACTTATTAACTTCATGGCTGTTCATGTACTCACTACAACTGTCTTACTGTTTCACAAATAAACCACTCTGTTCCACTTAGCAGTGGTCAGCTGACCTGAGATGCATTCAGGAGGTGAACTCACAAGGATGTACTGCCAACAGTGGAGCTGCACAGCTCTCTGGAGAACTGACTACACAGTCATGATCCTGTAATAAAATAGCTCAAACGGACTTCCGGGTTTGACATGGAGTGGTAGGCTGCGTGTCATCAGAGCTCGCAATAGTCAAGTGTCTCCCAAAACTCCCCAAAAACTCCAACAACTAAAGCCAGAAATCACACCGACTGTAATGTGACCGGGGAAAAGCTGGAATGGGAAGGAAAACTCGCTCAGACTAAAAACACGACGACAGACGAAATAGAGGAACCGCTAGCTAACCGCAAAATGGAGGAAGATGGCGGCCATGACACAACACACCTCACTGCAAATGAGGCGGACATGAGGCCAGACCTTGAAATTATCAGCAAGGACGATAAGGGAATTAAAAACAGAAATAAAAGATGCCCTTCGCTCATTTGGTGAAACGCTGAGGAGCGACGTGAAAAAAGACTTAGACGATTTCAAACAGGATATAAACAAACAACTTGCTAAAGTCGCCACTGAGCAGCAACTACAGAGCGGCAAGATCAACGAGGCTGAGTCGTGGATTGAAAAGCTAGAACACTGGGCACAGGAGGCTAACAACGCTCTTATCACCTCTCTGCGAGAACAAAAAGCCCTGCAAGATAAGTTAACTGATCTGGAATCCAGATCGAGGAGAAATAATCTCCGTATCTACGGAGTTACAGAGGGAGAAGAGGGCGAGTCCATGGCCAAGTTTGTTCAAGACCTGTTCAGACGTGAACTCCACCTGCCGGAAGATTTTAACTTCAAAATTCAAAGAGCGCATCGGTCACTTGCACAGAAACCTGCAGACGGAGCCCAGCCGAGACCCATCATTGTGAACTTTCTGGAATTCTCTACTAAAGAGAGTCCTGAGAGAGGCATGGAGAAAGAAAATACAGCTGGGGAATAAAGTCTTGTCATTAGACCACGATTACGCGACAGAGGTTGTGCAAAAGAGAAAGGAGTATAACGCTGCTAAAAGAATCTTGAAGGAGAAAGGGGTCCGGTTCCAGGCGCCGTTCACCAGGATGAGGATCCATTGGGAGACGGGAACTCGAGTCTACAACAGCGCTGGGGAGGTTAAGCAGGAGCTAGAGAGACGCTGACTCGCAGAGAAGACACCGGCGACCACGGCGGCGGCGAGTCATGGAGTGGCAGTGCAATGAGGGATCCCAGAGAAGCTACTCAACAGCAGCTCAAAGATCAATGATTATATAATGAAGCAAAACCAGTAGGAATGTCCTGATATAACCTGTGTTTTTAGTTGTCAGAATAATGGTTACCCTGCTATTCCTATGCTAAAAGAAAAGCGACTGTCGGAGGTCTGGGTTACTTAATTCTCTTTTCTAAGTTTTTACGTTGGACTCATTTAGAATGACTATAACCCTCACCGTAGGCCCTGTCATTTCTAAGTTAGGCCCCTTTTTATCTAAGGGGGTTTTCCCTAGATCCACCAACGGGATCAGATCATGGGAGAACAGAAAGTTCCTCAACTGTTTGGAAGTTCACCCGTTATATCTGATCTGTTTGTTCCATGCCACCGTTTTGGCATTGTTATTGGGGCTACTGATGTTTTCTTTTGTCTTTATTCTTATAAGTGATGCAGAGTAACAACATGAGAATAGCATCCTTAAATGTGAATGGCTTAAACAATGTAATTAAAAGAGAAAAAGTAATGGCAAAAATTAGGAAAGAAAAAATTCAAGTGATGTATTTACAAGAAACACATCTAACTCAGGAAGAACATGATAAACTGAGGAAATTTGGATTTAAAAATACCTTTTTCAGCTCATTTAATAAAGGTCCTAAGAGAGGAGTCGCCATATTAATTTCCAACTCTGTCAATTTTGAACTCATCAAAGAAATAAATGACAAAGAAGGGAGATATGTAATAGCAAAAGGGAAACTGGATAATAATTTAGTTACTTTGGTCAATGTCTATGTGCCACCTAACTCTGATAGAACGTTTTTGAAATTACTGTTTGAGATCATAGCCCAGGAAAATGAAGGAATTCTAATATGTGCGGGGGAATTCAATATGATTTTGAATGCTAAACTGGACACAACTAACAACAAGAGAACTAAGACTCATCTATCAAAACTTGTCAGCACCTCTTTAGCTGAATTGGGGATGTTCAATGTTTGGAGAGAGCTCCATCCATTTGAGAAGGACTACACGCATTATTCTGCTTCACACTCAGTGTACTCCAGAATAGACTATTTTTTTATGAACACAACAGACAGACATAGAGTAGAGGAATGTAAAATAGGGGTAACTGATTTATCTGATCACAGTATTATCTATCTCAAGATCCACCTAACTAGGAGAAATAAAAATACTCTATGGAGACTAAATGTGGGTATGCTGAATAACCAGAAAACACAGGAGGAGGTTAAGAAAGAAATTAAATGCTGCATAGAGGACAACTTAGACAGCCCAGTGGATCCTACCATACTTTGGGACATGGTAAAAGCTGTAATGAGAGGGAGGTTAATAGCGCGGGCAGCTTACCAAAAAAAGATTAGAGAGGAAGACTATAAGAAATTGGTTAAACAATTAATAATACTGGAACAGCAACATAAAAATAAAAATAAAAAAGATGATCCGGCTTTACAACAAATAATCAATGTGAGACGGCAGATAGATGACATCCTAAGTCAAGAGGTCAAGAAAAACTAAGATTCACTGAACAGACCTACTATGAATCTGGATCTAAAGCAACTAAATATTTGGCAAGAAGACTTAAGGTCCAACAAGCTCTCCACACAATACATAAGATTAGAGACCCTGTAACGAAACAATTACTATTTGAGCCTGAAGAAACAGAAAGGGTTTTTGAAGATTACTATGAAAACTTGTACGCTCAACCCACAGCAAAAAGAGAGTGTGAAATGAAAGAATTCCTTGAATCTTTAGACTTGCCTGCAATTGGAAAAGAACGAAATAAAAAATTAATTTCCAGCATCACGAAAAAAGAACTAGATGCCACAATTAGTAGATTAAAATCAAACAAAACACCAGGTAATGACGGATTCCCCAGCGAGTGGTATAAAACATTTAGGGAGGAATTAACCCCACTACTTCTGAATTCCTTCAATCAGACTCTGGCAGAGGGCAAACTGCCCCCCTCTTGGAAAGTAATCATAATTTCAGTTACTCCAAAGCAAGGTAAAAATAAAGAACTTTGTGAATCCTATAGACCTATCTCAATCCTAAATGTGGATTATAAGATTTTTACCTCAATAATTTCAAAAAGATTCGAAAATTTTATGTCTGACTTGATAGATGAAGATCAGTCAGGTTATATTACCGGTAGGCAGACTCAGGATAACATCAGACGTATTCTCCACATCATAGATCAGATCCAAAGACAGGGCCTGAGAGCAGTTCTAGTGAGCCTCGATGCAGAAAAGGCCTTTGACTGTGTCAATTGGAGGTTTCTGTATCAGGTTTTGGGAAAACTAGGGATTCATGAACAAATCATACAATGTATCCAAGGCCTCTACCAAGAACCAACAGCGAGGATTAAAATTAATGGACACCTAACTGACAGATTTATTTTACAGAGAGGAACTCGCCAAGGGTGTTGGTTTAGCCCTACCTTGTTTGCTATATTTATTGAACCGCTGGCACAGTTGATCAGACAAAGTAACAACCTAAAAGGAATCCATATAGGACAGTATGAGCATCGGATAGGGCTCTTCGCTGATGATGTTATTGTGGCTCTTCAAGACCCAGATAGGACATTTCCTAATCTAATGTCGATATTAGAAGATTATGGTAAATACTCAGGCTATAAATTAAACATAGCAAAAACCCAAATTCTTTCACTGAATTATTTCCCAGGCTGAGAAATCAGAGAAAAATATAAAATAAAATGGAATTCCAAAGTAATTAAATACCTGGGTGTGGTATTGGCAAAAGACCACATTAAAACATTTGAAATTAATTATAAAAACATTAACAATTATATTAAGACAGATATCAGGCGGTGGTCTGCTTTTAACATGGACTTTGAGACACGAATCGAGATAATAAAAATGAATGTGGTACCAAGACTGTTGTATCTTTTCCAATCCATCCCACAGATGATTCCAGAAACACAATTCAGACACTGGGATAAACTTATTTCTAGATTTATCTGGGCCAGAAAGAGACCGAGGGTCAGGTAATAGACACTTCAACTACCAAAAGAAGAGGGGGGGCTGTCCTTGCCTAATCTGAAACGATAATTTTACGCAGCTCAAGTAAAATTTCTGGTTTCTACATGCTGCCCTCTATAGCAGGCAAGATGGAGAGACATAGAGGCCAAGATGGTTTCCAGAAGTTTCCAGATCCAGGCAATATTAGGAGACATAGGAAACAAATTGGCTCACAAGCAAGCTCCACAGGGAACTGTTCTTTCCCCCTTTCTGTTCACCCTGTACACCTCAGACTTTCAGTTCCACTCTGATTCCTGCCACCTGCAGAAGTTTGCAGACGACTCTGCAATTGTTGGCTGCATCAGTGAGGGGAATGAGGAGGAGTACAGGGGCGTTGTGGACTCCTTCGTCGAGTGGTGTGGAACTAACCATCTGCATCTCAACACCACCAAGACAAAGGAGGTGCTGGTGGATTTCCATAGGAGGAAATCTGCCCCCATACCCATTTCCATCAATGGTGTGTCTGTGGATGTTGTCTCAGATTACAAATACCTTGGAGTACACCTGGACAACAAACTGGACTGGGCCAAGAACACCAAGGCTGTTTACAAGAAGGGCCAGAGTCGACTCTATTTCCTGAGGAGGCTTTGGTCATTCAACGTATGTAACATCATGCTGAGGATGTTCTACCAGTCGGTGGTAGCCAGTGCCATCTTCTTTGGTGTTGTATCCTGGACAACAATGCTCACCCTCTCCACCAGGTGATAACCTCGAACAGAAGCACCTTTAGCAACAGACTCATTCCCCCAGAACACAGTAACACAGAACGCCAGAGGAAGTCCTTTCTTCCTGTGGCCATCAGACTGTTTAATTCATCTACCTCTGGTCGCGAGAGGGACAGTGGAGACATTGTGTCCTGAGGCCATAATGCCACTTATCACTTCATATGCCATTTCACTTTATCACTTTACTTCTTGTTCTTGTACTTATTTCATTCCAACTATGCTACTAAATTACAGTTCGTATTGTTGTATATTGTATACCTACGTTACTGTAGTCCTTGTGGCATTTGTTGCATTTGTTTGTTGCATTTATTTATTTTATGTTAGCCTTTCACACTGTTTTGCTCTCCACCTCTGTATTGCAACTGGTGCACAGCAATTTCCCTCGGGATAAATAAAGTTTCTTGAATCTTGAATCTTGAATTGAATCAACAAAGCAAAAATGAAATTATTAAGCAAACACTGGCTATCTGGAGCAAGATGGTAAAAGAATACAATATGGAGGGAGATATCAAATTATTAATTTGGCCTGCTCTAGACCCCAGATTCGAACCAGGAATCAGTGATGCTGCATTTAGGCAATGGTGGGACAGGGGCATCACAGCAATATGCACAATGACTCATAGAGGGCTCTTAAAAGATTTCAGTGAGTTACAAAAAGAATTCGGACTAGAAAACCGTTACCTGCAAATAAGAGATTTTTATGATAAAAGAATCAAACCAACATTATCCAGAGAGGGCAATACTGTGATAGATACTCTGACTGAAGCCTATAAAAAGAAGAATAGAAAAATAATATCAAAAATGTATCAAGGTCTTCAGAAACAGAACGGGATCAACACTGGATACATTAAAGCAAAATGGGAGAAAGAACTAAATATTGAAATATCAGAGGAGGAGTGGCGTTCTATGTGGTGTGCACAACATTCATCTACAAGTTCAAAGAAGTGGAGAATATTTGGGAGGAAGAACTTGATTCGTTTTTTCATTACACCTCCTATAAAAAGCAAATTCTCTCAATCACAAGAACAGTGCTGGAGGCGGTGCGGAAACATGAGCGCAGACCATTCCCATATATTTTGGCTATGCCCAAAAATTTAAACCTTTTGGGGTCATGTATGCACTACTGTGGCAAAGATCTTGAGATACACAATTCCTAACAATGTGATGGTCCTTTATTTCTGTGTTTTAAACGAAAATGTGGTTATTAAAAAATACTGGTATCTGTGTAAAATACTGTTGATGGCTTGTAAAAAAGTTATAACAAAATGCTGGTATAGAATTGAGTCTCCAAGCATTAACCAATGGATTGACAAAGTGAAGGAAATGTACTTAATGGAAAAGATGACTTTCTCTCTTCCGATCTAGAGGAGCAACCTTTTCCAGGAAATGGGAGAAATGGACTGCTTTTATCAAAACAATTGAGGACGCTACACACTAACAAGTAAAGACACTGGACATTATATATAACTGAGGAGCCCCCCATGTTTGAAAAAACTAAATAAAAAGTATTTAAAAAAAAAAATAGCTCAAACACCTATCTTTGGCTTTCCATTACTCTACTTGCCTGTTGCTTATCAGCTGATAAAATCAGGCTGATTGGTCAGGATGTATTAGAAACTTTGAACCTTGGATGCATTTGCTGATGCTGCAATTCCCCCAGCTGCCACTGGATGTTACTAAAACCTTTAAGTGTGAATGGAATGCAGAAAATAGAAGTGGATGTGGAGACTATTGTATAATCACAGTGATATTGAAAATGAGCTTTATTTTTGTGAAATATTTTCTTTTCAGGGCTGTACTTGACTCAGTTTTGTTGATCAAATCCAATTTGGCTATTCAGATTCTACAATCTGCTCTTTTTTTTCATACAGACATAAAGTTGGTGTCTTGTTCACAGCTCAGTTATGAAATTCTACCACGCTGCAGAGTGTCAGAGACATGCACCCTACACGAAGCCATGTCTTCTTAAAGTTCAGTTGGCTAGAATCTGTTTTAATTTGCTTTAACCCCACTTTGGCAACAGTCTGCTGGCACTGCATCACAATTCATGTGTAGGTAACAAAAATTACGTCATGTTTGGAAGAAATAAGTCTAATAATCCTAATCCTAAACCTACTTCACACTAGGGCTTTGAACTAATTTGAACTAATGCGATTTTTTGCCTCACAGTTCACACACACAGCACTGCAGGAGCAATGGAGTGACAGGCTGTAAACTTTACAACCAAATCCTGTCTTAAAATGACCAAACCACAAAACTAACTGTGGAGTTAGGTACTTGATGAAAACAGAGGGCAGAGTGACAGTGCAATGTAGGCACTGTGAGTTGCTCTAATACTCACTGCTCCTGTGTCTGGTGAGTTCTACTTGCTGAGAGTTGCAGACCCGTTACAAGAATGGACACAGCTAAAGCAGAAAACTACCTGTGTTATGACAAATTAAAAGCAGCTGACAGTGTCAGCAGGCTGGCAAGAGAGATAACTGAGCAATGACCAAGATGCCAACTTTGTCTGCAGTGTTTCTGCTATATACATTTTGTGGGGGCAGACTGCTATGGGACAGTTATAGCCGCTGTTGCAATATTATGAAGTTCTAAAAAAGTCAGTTGAGCCAAGAAGGAGAGAGAGAAAGAGGAGAAAATAGTAGAATGGACTAGCTAACATTAAGTCAGATTTGTATTTGTATTTGATATTTTCTACTGGGACAAATCCCATAGAGTTTTAATCAGCTGTGTCTGTCTCTACTGGCTCTCTGTGTGGCTGTCAACCTCCTGTCATTCCCCCTAAATGTATTAAATGTAAAACTGTAATATCTGTCAGAAAAATTGCGATTAGATATTTTCCCAAAATCACTCAGCCCTACTGTACACTGTCTGTCCAGGACCAAACATACAGACACAAAGGCTAATTTTGCTCTGTGACTGCTGAATGGGCTAACATGTTAATGTAATGTTGTTAATAATTTAACAAATAAAACTTAATCTGTACACAAACAGAATTTTTAACCGCCCACCAATAAGTGAATGAGGGACATTCAGCCCATGAGTTAAGTAACAATGAGTCAAGATCTGTTTAGTCTTAGCTTAGCAAATATACTGAAAGCAGAGACACACAACTGGCCTGGCTCTGTCTAGAATTCGAAAAAATATACTTACTAATGCCTCTGAAAATCACTCACTTTTTAACATGTATTTTGTTTAGTACAAAATCAAAGATACAAACATGACAATTTGTAATTTTAGGGGGAGTTTTGTGCTGGAACTAACTGCTGAACATCAATTGGGTGCTGTGACTGTATGCAGCTTCCTCAAGTCTTGTCATTACAGTGAGCTTGCCTTTACTGAGACCAAAAATGAAACCAAGTGAACTGCTCCCTATATAACACACATTCAATGGTTTCCTATAGTGAGCAGTAAATTGAGATTTTGGACACTTACTATTTGTCATCATTTTGTGTCATCGCTGCAAGGAGAACACAGGGAGAAGGTGGGAAGAGGAGGGCAGAGTAAGACACTGAGTGGAGGAGATGTGACTGGGTGGGGAGAAAGTGTGTCACTTCTCAAATTAGACTGAGGAATTTGTGTATGAGGTTCACAGGAGGATTGGTTTCAGTGGGGGTGGGTGCAAGTCATGTGTCTCTCAGGATAAAACACTTGACAGAGAAGTCAAAATTAGTGTATGGAATATACTGGTATATTCACACAGAGAGAGGGAGTCCTCTTGTCAATGTTAAACACTTGCGCGCGAAAACCTGCACAGTAACCAGGCAAAATGCATGGAAGCTACAGGTGTGGCTATGAGTGAGTAGGACTGTGGATGAAATGAAAAGAAAAAAATGAAAATAATGTCTGGTGTTTTTTTTTTTTACTAATGTACTTTTAGTACTCTATTAAACATAAACTGTATTGAAATGTGTTGAAAGAAACTGTTGAATGTTATACTCCAAATGATCCTGCTAAGAGAACTGGAAATCTTTTAGGGTGGGTCACCAGTGTGTAGAAAAATACAGCAGGCCAGTTATTATTAAATCTGTTAAAACTTTAAATAAATAGTGAGTGTAAAACATAACATACTGCACATGCATCCGTGAATCCATAAAATGACACTGTTCTGATGAAACCCACAATGCTGAATATTGACGACATTCGCTTATTATGTAAATTTCCCCATTATGGGACTAATAAAGAATTATCTTACTGCCATTACGAGCAGCCAGATCTGAGTATGTGTACTCTCAAGTATTGGGGATTCAAGTGTGGATTTGTAGTAGTAGTATAAGGTAATATGTTGTTACTGTCAAATGAGATCACCTTAAATGACATGCAAAAAAGGCACAGTTAGAGCCTGCTTTGACACACAGTGAGCAGTACTAGTGAATCTCTGCCTGTGACAGACAGGCTGGCAGCAAGGGAATTGCTGGAATTTTCCATTTTGTAGTTTGGCCATCTAATGTTTCACACAACACCACGATTAAAACACATAAATACTCACTCTCTCTCTCTCTCTCACACACACACACACACACACACACGCACACCATGAAGCATAGAACAGACCAGAATATGAGAGCAAATAAAGCAAAGCTTTAAATGGTGTTTAACATGACACACCATCAAGGCTGTATCTGAAACATCATTCACTCATTCACTATTACCCAGATAATAAGAATGACCAGGACATACTAATGACAAGTGGGCTACTGGGACAAGACACACATGGACTGAGAATTACTGAATTGATGGAATTTTACTATAAGAGCAGGCCCAAGGAGAGGGGTTACATACAACATATGTGGGAAATATGGATAAACAGAAGACCAAAGTATCACTGAACAAGGAGAAGCTAGTAGCCCAGTGCTCTAACCTCATTGCATCATAACAACAACATCAGAAGGACACTACTATCTAAGCTGGAGATTAAGAGACTCCAACAAGATGGGAACACTACTGAGCACCCCACTGATACTGATACCCCACCACCAGTCATAACAGCTGCATCCACTGAGGTGAGGATGAAAATTGTGGCCAGACTAAACACAGTCAACCCCCATATGGGTCAGGGTTGGGGTCTCTGCCACCTCACAACATCTCAACAAGCTCCTCTCAGGCATCATAACAGGTAAGTTGAGTAGGCACAAGAGTCACTAAATGAGCAAAGCTCAGGAGGGCACTGGAAAGAACACCTCCACCTGCTGAGAAGACTGAGGTCCTTTGGAGTGTGCAGGTCACTGCTAAGGACCTTTTATGACTGTGGTGGCCTCTGCCATCTTTTATGCAGTGGTCTGTTGGAGCCATGGATCCTCGGAGAGAGACAGGAAGAGACTGAATAGGCTGGTCAGACGGGCCGGCTCTGTTCTGGACTGCTCTCTGGACTCCACTGAGAAGGTGGGTGAGAGGAGGATGTTGGCCAAGCTGACGTCTATCATGGACAACCCCTCACCCCCTGTATGAGACTTTGGGAGACCTGAGTAGCTCCTTCAGTAACAGACTGCTGCATCCGCGGTGCAAGAAGGAGCGCTACCGCAGGTCATTCATTCCAACAGCCATCAGGCTGTACAACACCAGACTGACCCAACTATAAACCATAAAACTTTGGACTTTCTGGTCACTTTATTTTTGCACAAATTTTCATCTACCTCAATGATTATCTCCATTTCTCCTATATTTACTACTGTACATTTCACAACTGCACATTTTTCTATTTATTACAGAGACTTGTTTTTTCCAATGCTTTGTCACTTTGTTACTTCTGTGCCTTTCTATATTATATTTTTTATTTTTCTATTTTCTATCTTGGTCACCCTTGTTTCTTGCTGCTGTAAAGTGAATTCCCCACAAGTGGGATAAATAAAGTCTATCTTATCTTATCTAACCCTTCCAAACAAGCCATACTTGTTCAGTTTACATTTAACATGCTAACTGAGATGTAGCTCTCAGGCTTTTTGCAGCTTCTCTGAGCTTTGCACAGCTTGACCTTGGAGTGAATTTGCTGGGACATCCACTCCTGTCTTGAATAATCTCACTGTAGAATGGTGAACTTCAAATTGTTTGGAAATGGCCTTATAACCCTTCTCAGATTGATGGGCAGGAATAATTGCTCAAGATATGCTGATGTCTTTTCTCCCTGGAATTGTGTTAATACACACTTGAATGCTCCAGACCAGCAAACTACTAAAACTTTTTTTTGCTTTTACAGAGGCGCTCACACTTGCTGATGATCAATTAATCAAGGACATTTGATTAGCAGCACCTGGCTGCTACTTACCCTCCTATGGAAGGTAAAGGTGTACTCAATTTTTCTCACACTGTCTCTGAGTTTTGGCCCAGTTTTTGTTAAATAATTTTAAGACCTGCTAAGGTCCAGAAAATGTATGTCCTGATGTGTAAAACCATAAAATTCAAAGAGGGAGTACTCTCTCTTTCACGTTACTGTTTGTGAAGAGACTGAGGACGGAACGTAAGTTTAGGAATACAGTTCATTTTTCAAACATTCAAATTTCCCCACAAAGATTAAGATAAGTATGTCAATTTATTTCCGTCAAATGTTATTTTACTCAGCAGCAGGTCAAAGTTCTTCTCCACTATTTGATTTATTTTAGGGGCAAAGAGGATGCATAATTACCTAATGCCCTATGTAAGGATGTGGCTTGAAATTAAGTTTTGGGACAAAATGCAAAGAAAGCGGTCCTGATCTGTTCCAGTTAACTTTGTATTTAGAGAAGAAAATGATATACTGTAATGATATCAATTAAAGCTGAACAGTTTTTACAGATGCAAAGCAGAGTATAATGTCAGCATATAGAATAATTTTATGCACTGACTCATTGATTTCGACTCCTAGAAAAGAGGAACAAATGTAAAACATGGCTGGAGAGAGGCTTGACATGTCCTCCTGCCTAGTCTAAGATAAGAACAAATCAGTCCCATTTGTCTGTGCTGCTACTTCAGGTTGTTTACATATTATTGATATACATTTCATGAACAACCCAAAGGCTTTTAGCAGTATTTGGGGTTTTTGAGAGCACTAGATGCTTTTAGTGGAGATGTCATGAGTGGCAGACATATTTTAGGATGTCAATGGGACAGTTTGAGGTCCTGCTGGGGATGCTAGTGTCGCATTTGAGGAGAACCACATAATATTAGCCACATAATGTTTGTGTTTCATGTAACAGAAGCAAGAGTTTGTAAAAATAAACTGACATGCAAATCAAGTGCACAGAAAATTTTGTACATGACCACTGAGGGCACAGTTGTGACCATCTAAATATTTCTATGCCCTCAGTTACACACTTAGTTTCTCAGTCAGCTAGGTGTAAATGTCTGACCTGTAATCCTGTCAGACCACCAATCCATCCAGTTAGTGTGTATGGGTCGGTCAGTCTGCTTATCAAGTCATGTTTACTTTTTAAGTAACACTTGTGGTCCCCTGACTTTTCACCTGGCCTTAAAGCTGGTTTAGCTGACTGGAACCATAAGGGCATCAGAGTAGTTGGACATGGCTCAGGAGGGTTCTATCCTCACATTCCAACAAGTAAGTTTGACATCACCAATGAGGATTTTTTTTACAATTTTTACAGGTCCGCAATTTTATTCTGACTAATCCTGACTAAAGGATTCTCTGATGGTTTTGCGCTCTCTCCCATAGAGTCTTTGTTAATAGGTAATACACAATTTAATTTTTTTACCAAACAGATTTATGGGACACTTTCTTACCTACAGTCAGATTTATGTATTAAATGTCAATCAGCTGTTAGTTCATTGTTTAATTGCTCTTATCCAACAATTCTGGATTTCTGTTAATCAACAACTGCATAAATTCTTTAAGCGCCCTCTACATCTAAGATATGCAAGGACTTGTCTGTTGGGTCTGAATGATGAGTTACCTACTGATTTTTTGTAACAGAAATCTTCTGCATATTCTTGGTGCGGAAATGCATTTTAGCCATGTGGATCACTGATAATGCTCCTACTCTTAATTAATGGCTACATACAGTAATTAGAATCATACCATTTGAAGCTTTCTCCACAGCTCTTAAGAATAAACCTTTTTTGTTCAACCTGGATCTGGGATCCCTTCTTCGACTACCTTGGTGCCACAAACGCTCAAAGGATAAAATTTGGAAAGCTGAAAGTTTGATGATACACAATGTGTGCAGTGACAATGCTAGCCTGATGCTTTACCAATAAAACCAGCCATGGTGGAGAGGACCAGCACCAAATGTCAATTCTTTCAAAATTCATACTCTTCATCTATCTAAAACATGCATCAAGAATCAGTTCAATTCAATTCTTGATGACTCTGTTGCATCACATCATCAAATGAATACCAATGTTGTGTAAAATTCTTCTAAGAATTTATCCTGGGAGCTAACGTTTCTTTGACTTTAAACAAGTTACAAACACAGCTGTTTCCTTGAATATCACTTTACATAATTTTACACAACTTTCACTCTATAAACATATTTCCTTGTTATAAAAAAAATAATGTGGGTGCAGCAACAGTGACTTGTGGAAAAAAAAAAAAAAACAATAGCTGCTGCATTTGAGGCTGATCATCAGGAATAAGTAATGGGCAACCAAAAGTCTGAATGCAACAAAAGGAGCAAACACCTAAAACCTAAACACCTCAGAGACAGGCATCTTGGTCTGTGCACAGGATTCAGGGTGAGTAGTTAACTTTAAGATCATACCATCAAAGCCTTCAATGTAATGCTGGTGTTATTGTTACTGTTATTGTGAACTGTGACACCTGAGGCCTGTACTATGAAGTTCAACATACACCAAACAACCACAGTCAACCCAGGAGTAAATCCTGGGTAAATCAACCCAGGATTTCCTGATCCAGCCATGAGCACAATTGTCTCAAAGAGGTGGAGTTCTTCATTACAAGCATTATTGTCAGAACCACGAATAAAGGACGATGTGAAAATAAATGATGACAACTGCAGGTTAATTCGGTTATAGCAACGTCCAAAAGTCATATTCAACAGGGTGAAATGTGAACAATGTGATCATGTGACTAGAATAGAAAAAACACTAAATAATTTACAATGTCAGGCGGATAAACGGTAAATAAGTATGTGAATTATTATTAAGTTTCTCACTGAGTATTTCTCTTTTGTCTGATAATAAACAAACTGTTCTGAACATGTGATGCAGATTAAAAAATGTCAGTTTCTGCTGTCAATGCAGAGAGAAGTAGTTAATGGATCATTTTTCTAATAAAAGACATCAGAGGGTTTAGTGTTTATTTCTAGTTCTGGTCACAGAGTCTCCTCATGTTATTCTGAGCTGCAGTGATGGAATCAGAGCAAAAGCATCAGTACTGCTGGGAATACTGTCAATTAAAGAATGTCTGTTCTATCAAACTGAAGCTGTAATAGTTCTTATGTAATTATTAATGTGATAAACTCCCCCCCTAAAACAGAGCTTCTAACAAACAGCAAAACCATTACACAAACAAACTTTTTTGTCCATGTTAGGATCCTGTAGTAATGACGGCTCTAGTTTTCCAGCGATCTGACTGGTCAGTAGTTGGGCTGTTGACAGGTTCTGATCTGATCCTCTGAAGTTAACCTGCTCCAGAGCAGGTCAGCCGTTCAGCATCAGTTACCATGGTAATTTAAGAGGTGAACCACCGTTATAACCCTGAAAACACAGAGTTAAACCTGAAGTTACCTCGTTAACCTCAAATCCTGAATCATAGTACAGGCCTCAGGTGTTGTGGTAGTTACAGTGGCACGTGCAGATGCGACATTCGGTAGCTCACTCAAATTTCACTAAATCTTTGTTTTAATTTGCTGACTTTCCTTTGTTGTTTCATGTATGGCTTGTGATTACTCGTGCTAGCAATGCTCTGCAGCATCAAAAAGGAAGTGCAGGGATTAGATTAAGTTAAAACCTTGGATCATTTCCGCCAAACCAAATGTAACCACTAGAGGTTCAATGGACCCAGAAAGAGAGGGAAAGAGTGTACTTCTGGAGCAGGAAATCAGACTGGTGGGTCCACATTTTTGCAGAAACCTGGCTCCATCACAGCGTCCTGGATTGAGCTGTTGCACGGACTGTGTTCCAAACTTGCAATAGTATAGGATTTCAGTGGGATGAGGGGAGGTGGACTGTGTGTTTACATCCATGATGCTCTGTGCTCAAATGCAGTCAGGCTGGATGGACAGTGTTTACAGATGTGGAGTTTTCATGGATGTCAACCCTGCTGTTTAGCATTATTGAATGAATGGTAACTAATGTACTGCAGTATTATAATTATCATACATTATATATAGTAAATGCTAAGAGTGACCAACATTAGATTGATGGCATCAAGTCTGCTCATTTTTTGAGTTTTGAGTTTTGCTGGGGATTAAAAAGCTAACTGCCTCTCCTCACTGTGGACTGCTCGTGCTATTAGCTAACACTAAGCTAGTGACTCAATCAATGTACTGGTCGACTCTGTTGGATATTTAATCATCAAGATAACAACAGAGAACAGGCACAATGGACATATCTTTCTTTCTGCTCTCTTCATGGATTTTCACATTGCTTCAGGTTGGAGTGCTGCTTCTGAAATTGTCCGTGTGGGATGGTTGCACGGTAAAGTGTTAATGTTACTCTGGATACTACGACTTTGATGTGGACTATATTGAACATTTATCGACCATTTGTTAGTTTTCTATCAAAGAAAATTATATCAGGATAATTACTGTTATCTTTTTACCACCCGAGCCTACCACTGCAGACATGTAACAGTGAACAGATGTACATGTTTACTGAAAAATGGTGCAAATGCAAGATTGGTCTTTGATTTGATATCAGATTACTCCAATAAAAAGTGTAAACTAATTTTTTGTCAACCCCTAGTTCTGTAACTATAAATTTGTGAGCGGTTCTTACATCTTCAGCAAACCTGCAGCACTAATTACACTTTGGCAGTCAGTCCTCTGAGAATGCAGATGAGGAACGTACACTGCCAGCTGCCAAAATGCTTTTACTGTTATTACTTACAGAGGTAGTAAATTCAGGTTACAATGAGCTGCAGCAGCAGGGAGGGAGGAGAGAGGAATCACACAACACTAACATATCATCAACTAACTTCACTTCAGCTTATCTATCCACTGACTGCAACCAAGATGCAGCATCCCTGAAAGACCTGACTGTTATGTAATATGCAACACAGGAGACAATGGTGGGAATCTGATCTGCGACCACACACACAGCTGTCTGAGAGATTAAACACAATATGCAACATGAGAGAACACAGTTTCCTTAATGAGATCATTATTGTCATGACATACAGTGACCATACATAGAGCCTCTGCCAGCAAATAATGACATAAAACCATAGGATTACCATTGATATAAAAACCATGCGCCTAATTTTAGCAATGTGCATTTAATGTCAGACAGTGGGTTGTCTAATGATGCTGAGTCAGCCAGTACGAACCATTTGGAAATAAACAACACAGTTAGAAAAGTATTAGGAAGACCACATTACAGACCTCTGAGATTAAAGCATTGTCAACTGTCAGCAACACAGAGATTTTGGCAGGACGGGTCCAACCTGGCTCCTCAAACAAAACAAAACCGTGTACACATCTAACTGGTATGTTAGTGTGTGAGAGGGATGCAGAGACAGTCAAAGTGAATGTGTGCAACACACACACTAACAACACACATCAACCAACATGCGGACTGACACTGAGCGGCGTCATATATCCACCTCCACTGTGTACTGTGCACAACGACATTCAACAATTTTAGATATTTCTATATCCCTCTGTCGGAAAACACATAACCTGTACATGTTTGCTTCATATAAGCTCGTGGGCAGTATAGAGAGCAGCGTCATTTAACTCACAGCAAAATTTCACTAAAATGAATTATTCTTCATGGGTTGCAGATATGATGAAAACACCCATTTGAGTTGGTATCCAACCATCTTCCATGAGCTAAACAAATTCGCTGATGAGCAAAGGAACCTGAAATTGTCAGTAAAATGAAGGGGAGTTGGGCCTGACTCTCTGGCCGTGCTGGAGAACCGTCCAGCAGGCTGATATGGCTCTGGTTTTGTGGAAACGGAGAAACGGCTAGTAACCATGACTACCGCTGACGAGGCGAAGATTAAAGAGCACCACATCTGTCACGCAAGAAATAAACAGTGTTAGCTAATTGCTGAGCTACATGGGTTTCCAGCTCTCCTAATACAGGCTACAGAGTGGATGAAAGCAGAGAGAGACCGACTATTAAAATTCATCAGGCTCTGATTTTATCGTGCAATATCATTTCATATCAGCTATTAAACGCGTATCGAGTAACATCTCCTTCAGTACAGGGTCGACACTGGTGTTTCGGTATCGGCACTGGTGTTTCGGTTTTGTTTCGCAGGGACACTGTCCCTAAAACCGAGCCGAGACCTCAGGACTTATTTCTTCTTACCTCGCTGTGTTGAGACTGCAAACAACGACCCTCAACTGGGTTTTATGGCCGAATGAAAATACGTCCCGAAGGAGAGGTGTCCTGCCGACTGTCAAAGACGAAATGTCGGTGCAGCCTCCTCCCAGCAGCTGCGTGTCTTCTCCACAGTTCACTCAGCCGAGCCGTCAGGAGTGACGCCAGGGGGAGACTGCTGCTAATAAGTACTGCTTGTAAACACAGCACAGACAGCTCCTCTCGCGAGAACACCTGAGCTTGGTTCTTCTGTTAGAGTGGAAAGACTAATGCCAGATTTCACCCGTGCTGTAATTCACTGACGGTGGAAAAAAGGAGGCTAAAGAAAGAAACCACTGCACTGTGTCACCAGGTCAGCCGTTAAAAATGTTAAATGTTCAGCTCTGTGACTCACACTTAAACAGATCAATGAGGAGTGAAAGAGATAAACCAAGGCACAGTGAACTGAGGAAACAACATGGATCACAAAACAGATTAAAAGTTCATCAAACAACCTCTCTCCCTACATTATGGAAATGAAAAAAGAAATTAAATTAAAACTTCATCATACATATTTATATATGGTGACTTGTGATTTGTAGGCATCTCATGTAAACAGACCTCCCTATGGGTTACAAAAAAAGAAATCATTGCATGGCTTAATAGGTGGCAGCTGCAATTTGGGATTCAACAAACTTTTTAGACTTTTCAAAAGACAGATTTTTTAAAATTGTAATGTCTGTCAAACCCCACTCTGTTAAGTTCTATAATAAATTTGTAGTCTCCAGTCCCAAGTTGAGATGACCATGATGACCTCTATGATCATTATGACATCATCAGGGTTTCTTTATCCAGGTCAAACTGACAGTGTGGTCCATCCTCTCCATGTTATTTCTCTAAATGTTTATGCAGCAGATTCATAAGTCTCAGGATATGTACAAATTTTGGCTTGTTGAAAAACAACAGAGAAGACCTGTTTTCACAGGTTGAGTAGTTCTGACCATGAGCAGAGTTTTCTTTTAAGAAACAAAGACAGTAGCCAGACGCATTTCTAATTATATCAGATATCAGACCATATGTGTAATAAACCTAGCTGGTTGTAATTACTGTATTGTTTTACAAAAAAAATCAATAAATCATCCTTTTTCCACTCATTTTTTATGGTGGCCTGTTTCAGCAGCGATGGCAGACCGTAAGTCCAGTCATGGTCCTGACATTTGACACTAACATGAGGAACTGTGTTGGTTGGTCAACGACATGGTGCTATAACTTAAAATTCATGAAAAAGTTTGTGGTTGCAGGAACTACATCTGTGTGCAGCAAATGCAGCATCTTTGTTATAACATGGTTGATAAAAGTAAGCATTCATTTGTGCAGTAGGCTATTAATTTAGTTCGGTAAATTCCGAGACCTCGATAAAGCATTAACATCAGCTCAGAGCTCAGATGTAACTGATTGTGTTCCAGTTATTAGTCAGACCCCATGTATTTCCATGGAAATGGGAAAAAAACACCCCCAAAAACCTTTTAATTTTAAGAGCAAATTGCTCCTCAACATGAACAGATCAACATCAACAGATTTTGATTGTACATTTTACTTTGTTGGTAATAGTTGTATAATCGCAATATTACACTCAAAGGTGTGCTTTAACGTCATTTGAGCACGACAGCAATGTGGACAGGACAGAGGCGGTCAGTCTGGAGGGAAGACTGATAGCTGAAGATTCTGCTTCCCATTCTACTGGTGGAAACTCTACCAGTAAACAAGTTTAAAGAATGATTTTGCTTTGTAAAATGTCATATATAGAAAAAATAAAAAGTGCAAAAAGCACTTTGAGGAACTCCTGAACCTGACCAATATGTCCTCTGTGAAGGAGGCAGAGTCTGATGACTTGGGGAAAGCCTCACCCATATCATTGGCAGAGGTCGCTGAGGTAGTCAAGAAGCTTCACAGGAGCAAGGCGCCGTATGTGGATGAGATTAGCCCTGAGATGCTGAAGGCTCTGGACATTGTGAGGCTGCCTTGGTTGACACACCCCTTCAGTGTCACGTTAAGGTTGGAGACAGCACCTGTAGAGTAGCAGACTGGGGTGGTGGTCCCCATTTTCATGAAGGGGGGCGGAGAGTGTTCTCCAATTACTGGGGTATCATGCTGCTCAGCCACCCTGGTAAGGTTTAGTCCAGGGTACTGGAAAGGAGAATCCAACCTATTGTCAAACATTGGATTCAGGAAGAACAATGTGGATTTCATCCTTGCTGTTGAAAAGTGGACCAGCTTTTGCAGGACTGCTGACGGGGTAATGTGTTTGTAATGTGTACTTATGTTTTGTCTTTGACATAGGCTTACATAAGACATTCACCCACATCACAGCCTATGTATGAAGGAACTCGCATGCAGACTGGGGACCGACCTCTGATGGTGGCGGTTACCTGTGGGGACAAGTTGTAGACTCATGGACCGTTACTGGATGGTCTGGCTGTTGCTTTGCATAACCAAATTGAGAGTTGTGTCTGTATTCTTGGCACAAAGTCAAATGTGTTTTCAGTGGGTGTTGGACTCCACCAAGGTTGTCCCTTGACATGATTTCAAGGCATAGTCAAGGTGTCCAGTTTGGCGACCTCAGGATTGCATCCCTGCTTTTTGCAGATGATGTGGTTCTATTTTCTTCATCAGACCATGACAATAATGACAGAGCACTAGGGCTGTTTGCAGCCAAGTGTGGGGTAGTCAGGATGTGGGTCAGCGCCTCCAAGTTTGAGCCATGATTCTGTGATGGAAAACAGTGGACTGCTCCCTCTGGTTTGTGAGCTGCTTCCCCAAAGTGAACAAGTGTCACAGGGTCTTGTTCATGAGTGAGAGTAGGGTGGAGCTGGAGACTGACTGGCAGATTGGTGTGCTGTCAGCAGTAATGCAGGCGTTGTACCAGACCATTGTGGTAAAGAGGAAGCTGAGCTGGAGGGCCAAGCTCTTGATTTACCAGTTGATCTACTTTCCAACCCTCACCGATGGTCACAAGCTTTGGATAGTGACTGAAAGAGTGAGATGGCAGATGCAAGCAACTGAAATGAGTTTCCTCTGAGCAGAAGGAGCCAGCTGAGGTGGTTCAGGCATCTAATTAGAAGATCTCCTGAGCATCTTCTGGTGGTTTTCCAGTCTAACTGCAAGGTGCCCCCAGGGTATACCCAGAACTCACTGGAATGATGACATATCACATCTGGCCCGGGAATGCCTTGGTATCCCCCTAAAGGACCTGGTAAGGGTTTGCTGGTGAGAGTGATGTCTTGAGTACCCTGCTTAGGGAAGGACCAAACCGATTCAAACCTGGGTATGGAAAAAAAATGGATGGATGAATATATATAGAATAGGTTAGAAGGAGTAATTGTTATCCAGTGATGTTAAGTGATTTTGCAGGGGGGTTGAACACTACTGTAGGGTACTGTATGCATGTCACATTCTCATTAGGAGATGAATCCCCTCAAATGTCTGATCCTAGCATTGCCCCTGATCCATTATATGTTTCCTCCCTGTGAACAGTAAAGGAGACTGGTTCTTCCTGACTTTGGTAAACAAGGTTGATGTAATGCAGCATTCTCTGAAAAGGACAGGGGAAGAGGAGAGTAGAGTGTAGGTGAGGAGGAAAGGAAAGGGGAAATTAGGAGAGGATAAGAGTGAAGGCATGGAGGAGAGGAGATACTGCAGCAGAAAGAGATTTTAATCAACTTAAGTGCCTTGAAGCTGACCTGTCCCATCGCTCTCCTCTCCTCAGGGTGCATTAAACCCCCCCCACCCCAACCACCTGCCACACACACCTTCTGCTGTCATGCAGTCGTAGGGGATCAGTTACAAGAACAGAATAGGAGAATTTTTTTTCTCCCCTTCATGAGGCAAATGTAAAATAATTAACTGTAATTACCTCATCAGTAATCCTGTCTTCACTGTCAGGTACACAGTCAATTGAAAAGATAGTCACATATTAATCACCTACTTCACTTTTTCATTCTTATTTTGTCTACAACTGATATTATTAAACAGGCTCTGTCATAAATATCAACACCATCAGCAGTGGTCTCCAACAAATGATTGATCTTTCATGTGTGCTTTTACAAGAAAGCACAATTCAGTTCATTCAATTGATTTATATAGCGCCATATCACAACAGAGGTCATCTCAAGGCACTTTTCATATAGAGCAGGTCTAGACCATACTCTTTAAAATAGGTATTTACAGAGAGAGACCCAACAAATCCCACCATGAGCAGCACTAGGCGACAGTGGCAAGGAAAAACTTCCTTTTAAGAGGCAGAAACCTCGAGCAGAACCGGACACACATGAAAGAGACAAAGAGAGACATAGAATAGACAACAAATTGACAATTCTGCTACTAGAGGGACACAAGGTCATTCACATCAAAAAGGTTGATCCCCTTGAGGACATGAAAGTATCATATTTCATAGCAACCTGCCTATTTTGCTTCCAAATTGACATCCTCAAGTGCCTTAGGAGTGGTCAAGAGTGCTGCAGGCTTGTTCCTTTTCACTTTTTATGATGTATTTTAATAATGTTTCATAACATTGAGGAGCAAGGTGACATTTACATTAACTATTTATTCATTCATCAAAATGGAAAAAGTAAGCAATAAAATTAAAAACACCATATTAAAAACCCTGTAAAATATGCAGCTATGTCAACACAATTGGTGTTGACTGTTTCTCTATGAAGTGATCAATTTCCTCATGATTGTCATGAATGTAAAACTTCAGACGCCTCCCACTATAATACAGTATGATACTTACAGTATTTTGAAGTTCCCTTTCATTTTGAAGAAGAGCTTTCGAGTGTCACATTAATGCAGTCTTACGAACTGCAGTCCAGTGATTTGGACATAGCTACTAGTGACTCTATAGTTCATACTTTTGACTGCTGGAGACAAGTCTGTCTTACATAACTACCTGCCAAGGTCAAAACTACTGTGCCTCTCAAAAGTCCTCAAATCCATATTCAGTAACCAAATGAAATGTTATGTAACCAAATATCACACTATGAGCCCATATCAATCTGGATTCTGAACAGAACATAGCACAATCTCTGCTGCTACCTTTGTCTTAAATGATACTTAAATGATAATTTTTTAAAGTCTTAAAGTCTGACCTGACATGAACAATCACAATCTTCACAATAGCAGACATTTCATGGCAGACACTGAAATCCTAATTCATGTCTTTGTCTCATCAAGACTTGATTATTGTAATGTTTTGTTTCTGGGCCTGCCACATGTTAGTACTAAATGTCAAGTCTGGGAGGTTGTAAGCAGCAAGTGTGTGCTTCAGATGGTATTGAAATGCATCAGAAACTACTGCAAAGCACACAGTTTTAAAAATTTTTGGTTTCTACCCATTGGACAAATACACCCAGTGTTTTCAGTGAATAATTGTTTTTAAAACCTGTGCCCTCCTTGAAGCAAACAGGAGCCAATACACACACACACACACACACACACACGAAATTGCAGCCAGTTACTCCTCCCCTGTTAAATTAATCTCATTCTATCCACCTCTCCCTCCCCACCCCCACCGCTCCACCTCTCCACTCCATTACAGTGTCTGTCTCAGCATAATGGCAAACAGCTCTAAGAGAATTAAGAGGGAGTCACTGCAGTACCACTGGTTGTATATTATATAATCAATATGGTCTGTCCTAAAAATGCAGACACTGTTCACTGTCATCCACACTGCTGCACACAACAACTCATCCATCTACTAAATGCCCCAACCATACAATTATCTCTCTGTTGAATCTATCTATCTATCTATCTATCTATCTATCTATCTATCTATCTATCTATCTATCTATCTATCTATCTATCTATCTATCTATCCTGGAAACCATTAACCAGTATTCAGACTGAAGTATGAAATTCATGAACCATCAGTTTCTGAGTAACTTGGGGCTATTTGGGCTATTTGCTTCAGTCATTCAGTAGTGACATGGACCCTGTGGTGGTGGTTTCTGGGAGCAGTTCCTGTAGCTGTAATTTTCTTCATGGCAGTTGAAAAGATATATTGATTCAAGAGTTTTTATATCTGTAAGTTCTCTTACAACAGCCAAATTGATACAGTTGTGAAAACTGTATGAATTTGGGGTACTTTTTCATTCACTGTTTTTCAACATATTTCTTCAACTATTGTTAAATTGGCTGTGTTGCACCTAGAAGGATGATGTCCCCATTTTTGATCCTGCCCACAATGCTCTGACTTTAATCCCCTCCAAGAAGCAATTTGTGGTACAGCACAGACATATTAAAAGCTAATCAATAGACAGAAGCCTCAATAACCAAAAAAATAATTTGTCACCTGTGAACTTGGTCCTATTCCAGAGAGAAGTCAATCTCATTCAAAACCCCAACGACATTTGACCACTGATGATTAAACATCTAAGTTCAACAAAAGAGGTGAGGCTGACAGGTGAACACTGATCATCTCAACACAATACCATGTTGTCCAGATTGAGATCTGGGGACAGAGTCCAGGGATTGTTTTAGTGTGGTTTATTAGGGGTTTGGAGAGGTATGGAGGGAGGAAAGAGGTGAAGACAGTGCTGGTGCTTCTTATGGTGGAGTCGTAGCAGGGAAATAATTCTCCGTCTCTCACTCGAGGTGGCGGGGCAGAGGCAGAGGCACGGGGCTCCAAGCAGGGCACTGGGGTGGGGTGGGGGACTTGGTCACCAACTGTGTTTAGGTGGTGGTACAGCAGAACTTTGGACTGTAACCAGATGATCAGTGTTATTCACTTCACCTGTTTAATGTTGTGGCTGTCTGTAATAAAAGCAGGACTGAATGGTGTAGAAGTTTACAGCAGAGATAACAGCTAAAACATCTAAATTAAAAAGATTCTAATAGGGTGTTGGTGAATATTATAGTTTAGCGGCCTTATTTAGGTCAGCGCCATGTTGCCACACTAGTATATTTATATAAAGGAGCTGTAGTTTTTTTTGTTTGTTTGTTTGTTTTTTTGTTTCACAAAGTAGTTGTTACTTACTCTACTTACTCTATATGCAGAAGTGGTGTTTGAGGATCTGTTGATAGACAGAGAACATGTGCCCTATATATACACAACATACTTAGACTTGCATTTGGCAGTGAGAATGAAATATAATGTACATGCAATTGCGAATAGTAAATTACAGTAAATAGTAAGTTACATTGCAGCCTCTCCCTCTGTCATGTGTAAGTTTGTTTTTGTGTCATTTGGCCTACAGAACTGTGTAGTCAGAGGGAAGAAGGTGAAGCAGGTTCTCTCTCCCTGTTTCTCTGGTGTACGATGTAGGCATTCTGAAAATATTAACCTGTAAAATCTAAAATGAAAAGAAAAGACATGACAAACCTTTGTAATGAGCAGAAAGCTAAAATTGTGTGTACAGTGAACAGTGAGTGCTGGACAGAGAAAAAAAACAAATTGCACCATAGATATGGGAGGAAGGAGAGAGAGGGGGAAGGAGGGAGAGATTGATGTGTTATGCCCAGTCTATTGCTGCAGTAGCAATTAGATAATAGGTCTGGATCAGCAGCACACAGCCTGCTCAACACCATTAAAGATTAGCCTGAGAAAGCTGTTTCACTGCCTGCTCGATGTAGACCTCCTTATGACTGGTCTGTATCTCATCTATACAGAAGTCTGACCCTGTAGATCTCTAAGAAATATTTCTGACATTAGATAGAAAAACACATTTCACTGGCATACCATATAAACCTATTGACCTATTTTTTCTTTACATTTTCTATGCACTAATCCATCTATTCTTTTTACCAGATTCTCTGTATTTTTATAGAAATAAACTGAGATAGTATTGTGCGGTACATCATCAGTTACCTGGGGGTCTTCATGTGTTTCAGGCCTCACACAGGAGACTGAGTAAGGATTGATCACACCTGCGCTTGTGTCTCAGCAGCAGTAGCACAGATCACCCTTACTGAGCTCTCCATCCCTGACTCTGACACTGCTCTACCAGCTCCTCACATAGGCCCCTTTTGTCTTTCAGGGACAGCCTATACTTCATATTTATATGAACCATAGAAATTAACAGGTGGTTCTGTACCTTGGGGTACATGATCAGTGACCTTGGGTTGTTGATTGTTTCAGTTCAGTTCAATTCAATTTTATTTATATAGCGCCGAATCACAACAAAAGTCATCTCAAGGCACTTTTCATATAGAGCAGGTCTAGACCGTACTCTTTATATTATATTATTTACAGAGAAAGAGCCAACAAATCCCACAAAGTCCTTCAACATCAAACCAAGAGCTCTTCTCAAAAAATAATTTGCATGCAGATTGCAAATGGTATATTTTTTATATAACTCTCAACATAATACCCAGCCCCATAGCCAAGGAACATTTACAACTCACCAGGCAGGTTCTTTCCCTTTGTCTTTCTTCTTCTTCTAATCAAACATAATACTGGGAGATAATGAAAGATATTGTCAAAATTTCTGTTTCATTTCAACAGTATTGGAAGACAGGTTCAAGTATTTGGGGATAGTTTGATGAATTTTTAATTAATTTTTGTGACAGGCTGTTACACCTGTTACATTACAGTTATAATTCACAATATTTTTTCAGTGTGATTTTCTTACAAAACCAATGCATACAGCATATTTGAAATTTAGGCATTACAGTAAATTTATGTAAACTTATAATGCCACATAAATCACATCATAACGTTATTAGAGAAACAACATGAAAACACAACAAGTTTTCCAACCTAAACAGGTGGTAAACAGGTGTATCAGAGTTCCATCATCATGTTAGCAGTAAGAAATGTGGAATGGTGGAATTTGTTTAGGAACAGATTGTGGTTTGGGATAAAATAGATTAAGGAAACAACAGTGATGACTACAACCAAACACCGGCCTCCTGTGTGAAAGTTTGCTGATTCATTCATCTATTTTGCAAATTTATTAAAAGGAAAAAATGAAATATCACATTGACATAAGTATTCAGACCCTTTACTATAACACTTGAAATTTAGCTCAAGTTCCTCCCATTTTGCTGGATCATGGACATGATTTAGATAACCACACATCTATCTATATAAGGTCTCACAAGAGCAACAAGTCCTCCAACCTAAGCAACTATACAGGTTGCTTGTTCCTATACCCTCAGGTACGGTGCACAGGTGTGTGCCAGCAGCTGACAAATCTCAGCTTAGTTGTCTTAATAACAATAATATATGCACAGTTAACATTGTGGAATGGTCTCAGTTTGGTTATGTATGGATAAAACCTATTTGGTCAGGTTTGGGGTAAAACTGGTTTTATACTATACTCTTGCCATAATCATTATAGCTGCTAGATGTCGCTTAACAACAAAATGTGGGCTGTAATAAGATGCTGCACAAATTACCTATGGACGCATTTTCCCCACAGCTGACAATGCATATCAGAACAAACACCAAGCCATGAGGAAGAAGGAACTGTCTGCAGAGCTCATAGGCAGAACCTGATCACTGGACTGTAGCTAAGTTACAGCTACCTGACTTACCTTTGCATGTTTACTCAGTAATGTTATTGCTGTGGTCTGACCCAGACTAGCAGCAAGCACACACTGCGGGCTGGTAAAGATACTGACAGGGTCAGTAAGAATTTTATGGCTGCTCACACACACCTACTTACAGAGTGCAAGTACATGTGTGAGAGCGAGTGACAGCACAAAGACAGTTCACTTAACAGCCACAGGTGTCAGTAATAACAAGGGTTTTGGGATTTCTAAACGTGGAACCTTTATCCTTTGATATTCTTTTGTTCAGTGATGCTCAGCACACAGCCAAGACAACACAGGAGTGGCTGAGGGACAGCTCGGTCAATGTCCTTAAGTGGCCCAACCAGAGCCCCGACCTTCACAGCAGCCCACCCTCTAAGGTTATGAACCTACTAGCTTCTGTAACCACAGCAGTCACATCAGCGTTTTGAAAAAATGTAGTGTTCATCAAGTATTCATATTCTGAAACTAACTGGGATCCATTACTCCACCTGCTACTAGAGGTTGAAACCTTTGAGAAGTTAAACACAACCAGACCCAAATCCTGTATACTGTATAGAGTATATAATAACAGTTTGACCTGTGTGATACTGTATATTTGTTGTCCATCCATTTGGTTTCAGCATGTTAACATTGGACAACAAAAACTATGCCAAGATCAAACTGTTTACAGTAACAATTATGTATATATATTATGTATATTCAGGCTCAGATTAGCAGTGAAAAAATACAGCTTCTGCATACACAATCAAAACTGAAATTCCAAAATTGGCCACTTAATCTAATCTGCTATAAAATCAAGTGTCATCAGCTAAGGATGTATATGTAGTACATGTGTGGGAGTGTGGAAGACTGATGTGTTTTATTTGGCATGGTTTATCTTTATTTTTCCATTTTTTAAAAAAAATTCTGGTGGTTTTATATTTATATTTTTTAAGCTGCTGATTTTATTATTTGTTTGTGGTTTTATGATATGTGCTATTGTTTTTTTATGTTTTTTATTTGTGTCTTTATTGTGTCGTCACTCTGTGCTATTTATTGGTTTATTTGTGTTATGTTAACAGGACTGAGTATTTGTACACAAGTAGCAATAACTATGTTAATAAACATGTTTGAAGGTTTATAGGTATGATCAGCTAATACATGAATAATCAATCAGCGTAAAACAGCAAAAGATACAGTGGCATTAAAACAAATGAATGAATATATCAGCTCCACATCTCTGCCTTTAAGTCACAAACATTTTTAGCATCCATTCAAATCACCAGAGAGAAAAAACATTTTCTTCTTCCCCTCTATTCAAAGTGTTTTAAAACCTATTTATTGTAGTTCTTCAGCCATGTGGACAGGAAGCATGTGTGGCCTGGCTGCAAGGTTCACTTAGTGCATCTTTACAACAATTCACAGTGCAGACATCCCTACCAACAATATATTTATAGCACTATGCAAGACTCAAAGTAACATATGATGTTCACACTTTTTCATACTGTTTTATTTATTGTCAACTTTTGATTTTACTTTTACTTGAGCATACTGTATTTCATCATAAGTAACACACAGTGCATTCAGAAAGTATTCAGACCCCTTCACTTCTTTCACGTGTTGTCATGTTGGAACCAAACTCCTGGAGAGGGGCTAGACCCTCTCCTTTTCTTGAATTGCCTAGGATGTGAGGTGTGTGGGGATCATTTTTACAAGCACAAAGGTAAAAATGATTCACATTTCCAATGCTGCAGTTTTATGGCTGTGCATGATATCAATATTGTGATCTTTACCCAGATCAGTAAGGTCAACACAGGGCATTTGACACCACAGTGGTGCAGTGGTTAGCACTGTCACCTCACAGCTAAAAGTTTCCAGGCTTGAGTCCTGGTTCTTCCTGGGCTTTTCTGTGTGGAGTTTACATGTTCTCTCTGTGCCTGTGTGGGTTTCTGCCACAGTCCAAAGACATGCAGTTTAATTGGTGACTCTAAATTTGCCACACGTGCAATATCTTGTATGGCTCTATATGTCTGCCCTGTGATAGACTGGTGATCTGTCCAGGGTGTACCCCACCTTTCACCCAGTGTCAGCTGGGATTGACTCCAGCCTCCACAGTACTAATGGATGGATACCTTCAAAGACAGAAAAAATCTCTTTTTGACAGCAGAACACTTTTTATTTATATGAAGCACATCTAAATAATTATGGCCGAAACAAGTAACATTGTGCAAAATTGCAATATAGTCAATCATCATTGTGCACTAACTTCTGCCTCCACTCTCTTTCTGCCTCAGATTTTTATCATCATTGGCTGACAGATATCTGTACTCACTCACCAAACTGAAATCTGCTTGAAATTTCAGGCATGAAGGTGCTTGCCTAGTAAATATTCATATTTCAAACAAAACCATTCCTAGGTTTAAGGTAGTGGACTGTTCATTTACCAATGTGGTCCCAGTGTCAGTGTCTCTGTTCTGCTCAGTCAGGACGAGATGTTGTTAAAGCAAACTACTAATTTAATAATGACTCACTACCTACAGAACTAGGAAGTACCACCCAAAACACCCAAAGTTCCTCTGTGGAGAACTGAAAAGTTACATGTGAAGTCTCCAGTTTTAAAGTTGGATGGTGGGTCAGTGTAACTGAGAGGTGTTTCTTAATGTTTAGCCTTTCATGTATATATATATAAACATAGTAAATATCTGCCTATCCAATTACAACACTAACCACTAACTGCAGTGTCTGAAATGACCACAGAGAAAATACCTCTCTAACAGCGGCAACAAAACTGAACATTACAACCATAAATACTGAATATATATATTAGCACTTTGACTTTAAAAAAATCAAAAAATAAATCAAGCAGCAATGTAAGCAGCTACAGCTGGTATAAATGGCTTAGAAGGCAGCAAAAGACATTAAACTGAGGAGCCATGTGTTTGTAGAAACAGTTAGGATCCAGTCAGTTTCACTGCACAGCTCAGGCATCCCAGGATGTCCTGATCCTAGGTCTGCTGATCCTCATCTGTGGAAAGAATGAAACAAAGACAATTACTGAAATGTACTAAAATACCACAAACACTGATCCTGTGTTTTTCTGTAGATATTGAACTGACTGGCAGGTTGGATGAGAGGTCTCTGAGGGGCAGAGCCACATTCCCATTAGAAAGTGGAGTATCGTGTCTGGGTGCTGTTTGCAAAGAGGGGAACATGCTCACTGATGAGCTGGGCAGTCTGTTGTCAACAGGTCGTCTGTAATCACCTGGATCCTTCCTGTGGCTGGCAGAGTCTTCTTGTGGGAATGAGGGATTTCTGTAACCTCCTAATTATAGCACAAGAGTGAAGGGTTATTAAAGTCACATTCCACCAGAATACATTTGCTTATGCTTATAAACTGCCTCATCAACACAGATGTATTCTGCCTTACAAATGAATACAACAGTAACTAAGGGATAAGTGACATTAAGAAACATAGTTTTCAGGACAAGTTGAGAGACTGTCACAGAATGCTGCTCGTGTTGGTCTGTGTGGATAATGTCATAAAACCTGCTCTCTATGAAAAGTGTTCTGTTTCTGTCTGTTCAGCTGCTATTCATATTGAAATCACTCATAAGTCATAAATGATAACTGTGTTGTAAAGTTGCTTAACTACACCAAATCACATGAATCCTGCTAATACTATATTTATCAAAGGATAAGTGGTGTTTCTATATGTCAGCCTGTGATAGACAGGTGATCTGTCCAGCGTGTTCCCCACCTCTCATCTAGTGTCAGCTGAGACTGGCTTCAGCCCCCCCAACCCTCAAAAGATAAGTGTTACAGCTTATGGGTGGATATCATCAGGGTTGAAAAACAGGGCACAGTGGTTTGGATTAGACAGGTATGGTGCTTATGCCTTTGTGAACCCTAAATCATTGGTGGGATCAATCAGATGAGTGGTGAGATAAACTGATCAAAACAATCAGGTAGTGAAAGACTTGCATCTACATATAATTTGTCAACAATATACACGACCCAGTTTCCCTTCTCCAGTGTTACCTAACAGTTTTTTTTTTTTTTTTTTTGTGTTCAATATTTACGATCGAAAATCCTGTTTGTGGAGTACACCGAACATGGCGGACGACACTGTCTCTTGTTTGTTATGCTTCCATTTTCAATTTGCTCACCTCCTGATTGGCTATCGTTCTGTACCACGTGATAATCCGCACAGAGCGTGCTCGGCTCTCCACTGTGTTACCCCCACACAACATGATCAATCATAAATACTGAACATGTTTAATATGTATCAGGGTGGTTCTGATCGTCTTCAGAGCTGTAGTAATTAATTTAAACTAAAATGTATAATAAACTTACCAGCATTATATGCATCAAGTGGGCTGTTGGATCTGGACCACTTAAAGTCCTCATTAAACCACTGGTTCACCAGCTTCTCTTTAATGTCTCTCCTCCTGCAGACAAAGATTTACTTACATCAAATGTGAATTTAGTCCTAACGTACTAAATACTACAGGCAGCAGTGGAGTTAATACAGGAACAAGTAGGAACATGATTACAAACTTACAGGTAACTAATCAGTACAAGTACATGGGCTGACCCAAATGCTTCAGTGCTTTTACCAATGCCATGGTAATCAGTGTCCAAATCAGTGTTTGTTTGTTTTTTTCAACTGCAGAGTTCTTATTACTTGTTGTTGCTGTTATTATCATTATCATTATCATATTTTCTAAAGCTACAACACATTTTTGCCAATAATGTCAGTGTACAGCTTACTGTGTTTGCTTGTGATTGTTGATCAGCACATGTGCAGTCAAGGCTCCAATAGTCACCAATAGAAAAGCCAGGGTCACACTTAGCCCTGCGTAGAAAGCAGTCCTCTGTATAGGGAATCTACAGTCATTGCCCAAGTACCAAGTGGAATTCACAGCTTGACACCTGAAACAGAAAGAAGGAAGACATAAACCAATAGTGAACAGCTGCACAAAACTAGTCCCACAAGTCAATATGAAGAAAGTTTAAAAATATCACAAATATTATGTAAAAAATGTATGATAATTATGATGATTAATTAGGAGGGGGAGTCTGAAATGTTCACATTCTGTACATAGTGACTTTGATGGATTAAAAAAAAATACATCAGTATTTTGGTGGTAGACTTTAGAATTTAGACAGATTTACACATTTACTTTGACTAACATTTTTTACCACCACTGACTTATAATGACTTTAACATCCTACACAGACAGGGCAGTAGTTCACTTTTAAGACCTAATCATCAAGGGTTTTTCATCTTTAAACTACTAAATATTACATTTCATCCAGTTCCCTCTATTTTGTTACTTCAGATCCATCACTCAGTTTATGCCATTTCTACATGTGCAATGGGAGTACTGAAATACAATTGAGAATAATGCATCTTAATTAAGATCAAAAAAAGTAGTTTGAATCTTTTGTTGATTTGGTAAGCCTATACCTCTGAATAAAACTTAATTTCAAGTGGTCTGGTATTGACAATTTGTGCTTATTAACTTCAAGCATCTTTAATACCATAATATAAAGTAACTAAACTAGATTTAGTGGATATTTTATAAGTGTTTTTTTTTTTAAATTTGAGCTGAGGGGAGTAAGTATGTACAGGATCTGGTGTCACCAGCAACTGAATTGAGCACACAGATGCATCAACGTTGAATGACGTCTCCAGAGCAAGACAATCAGAATTTGTGTAACTATGGCAGTTAGCTTGATAGTAGGCACAAAATTAACAGATAAAGCTTTTGTAAATGTGTAAGTGCAAGGCTGTATAATTTCCTGAAGCAGTACATACCAATGAATACAATGGTACATAGTAAACTTGGAAAAACATAGCCTTTGTTCGGACAGCAGCAGTGGAGAGACAGAAAAGGCAGGGGACAGGGGATGGCTTGCAGCAAAAGGCCCAGGCAGGATTCACAGCCCAGCAGGACATAGGCACTTAAACAGGTGAGCTACTAATGTGTCCATTTTGTTCATAAAGCACAGCTTACTCGCACAGAGGTCCCACGTCCCTGTATACTCTGCAGGTTCCCTTATTGTAGCATGTTTTAGGACGTGAATGTAGACTGTTACATATAGTCACACATGTGATCACTCCATGAACAGGTACAGGTTCGTAGAATTCAGCAACATCTGGATTGTTCACCAACTCTTCACATACAGCTGGTGAGAGAAAGAAGTCAAATGTGAATTCAAACATATCTGTTATAAGATGCTTTTAATGTTCAATTTAATATTTATATTAGCAGGTTAGTATGTGTACCTAAAGAGGTCAGTGAGTGTGTATTTTAATGAACAACACAACCATGCATACAAATGATTGTAATATATGACTGTAAAATAAGAAGTCACAAAGAAAATTGTGCGTGTGAAAATATTTCTTTGGATATATTTAAGTGTATATATATAAGTGTTATATGAAGGGGTTGCCCATAGACCCAGAAGTATGAAATGTGGAAATATTGCTGGTCATCAAAGCTTGGCTTTATCATTAAGTAAGTCAACATACCCTTCTTTTTCTGTAATAATCTTTCAAGCAGAGGATAATACCCTATATATTCTGGCTAAGTGTGTCACTCCCTTAATGTGGTGGCCACATTATAGAAGATAGAAATATGACTGCACAAAGGCCGATGCTGACCATTTTCTTAGAAATACCAAATAAGTTTTTAACTTCAAACTCTCTGTATAATCACTCAAAGTGTTGAACGTCAACAGCTATATAATATGTCCTTCTCCTTAGATGGAGAACTTATCAATCACCCGTCATATACCAGGTGTGAACCTCTAAATGTATTTCAGGCGTTGGGCAGGGCACACTAACATGATATGCCAGGATCAAGTGGAAATCAACCATAAATAAAAAAATAAAATAAAATAAAAAAATTAAAAAAAAAATCTTCATTATCTTCCCCAAACATTAAGGTGTTGGCTACATAAAGCTGATAACTTGTGAAACCAATGTGTTTCATTCAGCTAACCATGATAATTGTTTTGATGCTATGTGTGTTTTTACAATGAATAAACAAAAATCTACTAACTACTGTACATGTTGTATTATGACAATAGCAGAAATAGGAACTGAACTGCAGTAAGGAACCTTTCTAAAAACCTGTAACTAGCAAGGATTCAGGAATAATACCTATTGACAGGACACTGAGTTTACTGTCTGGTACATATACACCGATCAGCCATAACATTATGACCACTGGCGGATGAAGTGAATAACACTAATCATCTTGTTATAACACAATGCTCCGCTGTGGAACCTTTGGTCCTGACATTCATTTGAACGTTACTTTGTCATGTACCACCCTATACTGTCACAAACGAAGCACACACCCCTCCAATGGTAACAACACTCCCCTGTGTCAGGGGCCTCCACCCGCAGGATAATGCTCCCACCACACCACAAAAACTCCCCAGAAATGTCTCCAGGAACACGACAAAGAGCCCAAGGTGTTGACCTGGCCTCCAGGCTCCCCAGATCCCAGTCTGACCCAGAATCTATATATGTATGTGAGTATATGGGTTTGTACAGGTTTGTAGTACTAGTAGTTGTAGTAACACTAGCAATCTCAGCACTGAGCGCATTCAGCTGTGGCAAGTAAAAAAAATCACCACCTAAACTGTTTAAAGCAAGTTACACTTCGTCACACAGTACTTAGGTGAATTTGTTACACAAGTCAAGGTTGTTTTATTTATATGGATGACAATTAATTTGGTGACACATAAAAGCTGAGTAGTCAGGAGAAGGTGAAAGTTACTCAGTATTTGTATCAAACTTGCAAAAATAACATTAGAAGAATTATTCAGTCAATCGTTTTGGGCCATCATATTTGTAGATCTACTGAGGATCTTGTGCTAAGCTTTGTTCAGTCATGTACTGATCATCTCTGGTGGTCATGGCTTTCATCAGCCCTCTTTCCAGTAGCAGCTCATAGCAGCTATTAGGAAGAAAACTCACTCTCACTCCTGCACAGCACAGCAATTAAGTTTATAAAGCAAAAACATGTGGCTGTGGGTTTATCAGCTTTTCACTGAGGTCTTTCTACACCTACCTGATCAAAAAATCTACTAAAACAATTAACTGAATTTTAAGGAATGCCATGAATTACTAGTCACGAAAGTGTGAAGAAGTCACTCACTCATTCACACACACACACACACACACACACACACACCACACACCACACACACACACAGTGAATACATACATCCCAAATCCACCTCTGTTGTATTCACTATGGGTTGATCTGTGACATTGTAAGGACAATCTGAAAAACAGAAGAAAAAATGACTTTGCATTATGTGTGTATACCATCATATATATGTAGACTGTCAACAGAAAATGTCCAACAGTTTTTGATCAGAGGAAAAAGGAGTTTAAACCAGCTAAAACTTTGATTTATTGCTGTTTATAAAACTCGTAAAACTAGTTATTTGAATGACATTCTCATGATTTCTCAACAATGCATACTTTACATGATTATGTGTCTTACCCCCTGTACAGTCAACAAGCTCATTCACAGCCTCCTTAACTGCTTCAAAGTCATCCAGATACTGTTGTTCAGAGCTGGCATTGTTTGGAATTACCAAAACCACATCATGAGTGACACTAATACTGAAACAGAGAGAATTTCATAGGAGTAAGTATGGGTAATTCATTATTTGCATTATTTTCATGATGATTTTACAAATATGCAGCATTGGTGACAACAACAGAACTTTCTGGGAGACAAACAAACTCATGAATATGCCAGTAATTAGTAAAAGGAGAGATTCTCAAGTGACCACTGTAATATGAGGTGAAATGAGGGTGTAGTGAGAAATGGAGATCAAGGTAGGTAATTTTCAGTGGTGCTGCTAGCTTGTATATTTATACTGCTCTCTACAGTAAAGAGAAAAACAGTAAACAGTAAAGCTCAATCTGCTGTATTTCTTTTAGGTTTCAACCCTATTTAGTGTTGTCAAAGCAGTAACTTCACTGTCATTGAATGTAATCAGTGCAAATTTTTCAAATTAAAAATGATTATCATGGGTTAAAAACCAAAAGAAAGACTTGGAGCAAGCCAGTGTTTTCTCTAAAGGATGATGACATTATACCCTTCATAGGAATTCATTCAAACATAGCTGCTAATTAGAATTTTAAAAGATGAAATATTCATCAGAGTTTCTACTCTGTTATGTTTTATGTGAGAATAGAAACTAACATTTGTTGATGCACCTTATTTAAAAGTGCTTACTGTGTGTCTCATCTTTCCATATCATGCCCCAGTTGTCTGTCTGTTGTGGTACCAGTATAAATTGGCAATGTACAGAGATTCTTTCATCCTTGTACCTTCTAGTTAATCAGATTGTGTAAAGAACATTTAAGAATAATTTCAATTGAAGTAACTTTCCAATTTCAGTATTACAGTTGTATTATTACTCAGGTTATTTATTTTGTGGAAAGAGAGTTCCACCAACTCAAAAAGTATTACATAAATAATAAGGCAAAACTCAAACATGAGCTCAATTAAATGAAATATCAGTTCATTTCAATAATCATTGCATACTGAAAAGGCAATATTAAACAATAATGGTAAGCCAGCAGTACACATGCTAGCAGGCTGGCACTTGCTCAGGTGATTGTAGGGGTCAACAGCTAAGTGTTTTGCCAATTTTTCCAGTATTTGCAGAATCATGTAAGCAGTTTTTTTCTAAATGCAAAGTATTTGTTGTCAAAATGTCTCAGATAATGACTCTTTACAACAATGGTGAGCTGAAAAGCATCTCAGAATGAACAATGCATCCAGCTGTGAGATGCATGGATTACCACAGCATCAGACCATGTGAGAACCCTATTGTGTTCATGATACCTTATTGTGAATATGTTCCGTTGAAGGGCATATCTAGGGCTCTACGGCAAATTTTGATGTTTCGCCATTTACCAGGAAGTTGATGTAATACATTGTCTGATAATACATTGTCTGATCTGCCCCAAATTTTACAGGTTTGACAACAGACCTGTCCTGAATACATCTATAGTATATATATAGTATAAACATATAATCATAGCACCACCTATTGGCAACAGGAAATTATGTGTTTCATCCAAGTGGGTTGATCTGATTCACCTCAAATGTGGTCAGACAAGCATTAAGATCATAATGGTGACTGTGACTCTTCATGGGACACCCTTACTGTGTCGCCATGGCGAATTTCAATGCTTCACCATTAAACAGTCAGTTGTTGTAACTCCTGCATGCACTGTCCAATCTGCCCCAAAATTGACATGTTTGCTAACTGTCATGGCCTGAACACATCTACATGCCAATATTCAGGTATAGTCATAGCACCACCTGATGGGGGCAGTAAGGGACTTCTGACTCACTCATTCTGTGTCTGGCGGTCATGCAGTTGCAGAACTGCATCGTATGACCTGCGGGAACCCCGCAGCCAGAGGTCCCTCAACAGGCACATAGGATGCGAGGGCCTGTTCAATGCTGCTTGCAGCTTTAATTATTTTCGTTCAGTTTATTATTATTATTATTATTAAATTAAATTAATTAATTTGCAGACGCGTCAGGCACGGCGAAAAATTACATAATTTAGGGATCTTGAGCATGGGCGTGGCAAAATGGCCTCGATAGCGCCACCTACATTTTTAATTTTTTTTAAACCTAAAAATCTGAAAATGTGCACACGTATGTAACATCCCATGATGCACCAAAAAGTCTCTTGGAGCCATATTCTAAACCCAACAGAAAGTATTTTTATTTTGACTGGAAGATGACAAAATTGTGTCTTTTTGGCCATTTCCAGGGGTCGTGGGAATACGAACTCTTCCGAGACGCATTATCCGATTGACTTCAAAACTTAATAATACGTTATTAAGACACGGACGATGTTAAATTGTACAAGCTTTTGAGTTTTCATTGAAGGGCGTGGCCGTTCTGGCCCCTCAAAGTTCGATCATTCGTCACGGAACAGAAAGTTGCATTAAACTTGCTGTATTTCAGCCATACCTTGTCCAAACTGCATCAAACTGTACAGTATTGTTAATGGTCCCTAACTGCACACATCCATATGTCAATATTCATACAACTGTTGTAGCACTACCTATTTATAGCAGGAAATGACATATTTCATAGTGTGATGTGCAGTTACAAGCAGGGTGACCGGGATTCACTTCAAATGTTGTCAGGACCTCCTTAAGGCCTTCAGGAAGACTTGCTGCGAAAACTGTGAGTTTTGGTCGAAGTGTGTGCCTGTTCTGGCCTGTCAAAGTTGGAAATCGTTCAGCTCAGAATTCTCTCAAGTTCTGGAGCAGTTCACTGCTTTATCCTATAGATGGAGCCATTGTATTACTCTCTGATGGGTTTTTGGGAGGGGGTATCTGTGTGTGTGTGTGTGTGTGTGTGTGTGTGTGTGTGTGTGTGTGTGTGTGTTTGAGGGGGGAAGGGAGGAGGAGTTGATCACCCTGTTTTAACATGTTCTGATGCCACAGGGAGAATACAGTCAAAGAGCTGCTGTCACAGATGCTGAGCTCTGAAAAATAATGTCACAGAAAATAATTAGCATAAAAGCTTTTATTTTAAATCTTTTGTTGGCACAAATTCAGGTTTCTTACAGTGTTTTCCTCATTGAAAACTAAATTCTACCTCAAATGTATCAATAAAAATCTTTTGCAGTTAAAGTCACCAGTTTATAGTTTAGTTTTAATAGCATTCCGTGTCACTGATGTGCCTTTAATTATCCGTTCTATCCTCCTGAGACCCGGCCCATTCATTTATGTCCTTTATAATGGACATTTTGTTCACCTTTATCTTTCTTAAGTATTTGGAGTTACCCTTCCAAGCCAAAGATATAATCTGCTCCTTTTTTCTTGTTTTCTAAATTTAGTTCTATTTTCACACAGATATCGTCCTGTTGTCCTCTACAATGGACATGCTGTGAAATTAAAATAAAAAATATATTTAAAAAAATTTAAATTGTAAGGTGTTTTTTTTGGCCCAAATAGATAGGAAATCCCAAAAAAACAGAAATTGTAAGACACTTTTTTCCCTTGGTTCTCAGGAGGATATCAGCGTTCATTTATGTGTTTATCTTATGGGGGTGAGCCACCTCACAGGTTGGTTATATTACCTGTTGACCTCAGCTCAGTGAGCTAAGACAATGTTTAATGTAGTGTTTTTTCTGATATGAAAATGGATATTATTCAACACACCCAGCCCCAGCAGGCCCCTTTTCAGAAACTCATATCTGCAGATGTCAAAGCTGGCTCAAAAATTTAAACTGGCTTCAAATTAATTTGAAGGAATTGTAGGTTATTTTGAATTCATGTAATCATACTCCATCACCCTTTCTGTTTCTTTCTATCTCTCTCTACTCATCTTCTCCCATATGTCTCCCCTTGACCATAGGTGAGCGTGGATTGATACTGTCTTTAAAGTTTGGTTTTGATCAGTTAAGAAATTACACATGGGGTCAGCTGATATTTTCATGTTTCACAGTGACAGGAAAAGTGCACGTCTACGTCCACCGGGGTCGAGGTAAACCAGCTGAATATAAGCCACGCAAGTTGACAACAAGTGCATTGAAAAGTAAAAGCTGCTGGCCTTTACTTTTTCTTTGTCAAACCACCTGTTCGGCCAGCAGTTAGTAAAGTAATATTTTCAGCGTTGTCCACAGTCTCATGACATGTTTAACACAAAGCACAGCACGCTGGTTAAGCTCATGGCAAACTATTACTAACAGCTAAAATGAAAGCTTGTCTGTATGTAGTCTAACTGGTTAGTTTGTCACTAATCTCCAAATTTTGCAAATTGCTGTAAACTACACTCTCTTAAACCAATAACAGTCTGAGCTGGACTGATAGGGGTCTGTATGGATAAAGATAAAATCCTAATGATACCCATCCCTACAGCTGGTTAGTGGCTTCGCCCTGACTTTAGGCAGATGAGCAATTCACTGTTCAAATCACTTCATTGTAAGCCTTGTTTAAGCATAAATTATTTATATATGCACGCAATAACTGAACTATTACAAAAAACAAAACTGCTTTTACTCAAAACTTGTAAACTCAAGTTAAAACTGAATTTTATCTCCCAATTTACATGCAGTATAAACACTTCAGTAAAGATTTGAGCTGTCACTTGAGAAAGCATCATGCCAAAAACAAAAGAAATCTCTGTAGACTTGAAAAAAAGAATTGTCGATGCTCAGGAAGCAGGAGAAGGATATACAAAGTTATCACAGCATTTCCAAGGGTCAAGAACTCAAATGAGAAGTGTCACCGAGAAATTCAGAGAGCCACACAGTAAAGAACAAGCCTGGCAGAGGTAGGAAGCGAAAGATTTCAATGACCCTGGAAAGAAAACCAGTGAGAGACCTGTCTATAGACCCCATAAACACTGCCAAGACACTAGTGAATGACTTAGCTAAGTAAGGAATTGTAGCTTCAAAGAAGATAATTATTAGAGCTCTGTACGGGAACGGACTGTGAGCTTGCAGACCAAGAAGAACTCCAAGGGAGTCAAGGACAACCTGGAGAAAGATTATGCATACTGAAAGCATGTCCTTTGGTCAGATGAGACAAAACTAGAGCTCTTTGGCCATAGAGACACTGCCTGTTTGGAGGAAGAGGGCAGAGGCATACCACCCGAAGAACAGCGTCTCCGTAGTGAAACGCAGTGGTGGGAATATTATGCTGTGGGGACACTTCAGTACATCTCAGAAGTGGGAACTGTTACGCCAGTGTATGCCCCACGACCTGCGTTGCCAGTTTCCTGCGGTCGCCACTTCCCCGACGGGCGCAGGGTGTGAGGGCCCGTTCAATGCTGCTCGCAGCTTTAATTGTTATTATTATCGAGACAAATAAATCACTTTTTTGAGGGCCAAAACAGAAACTTTGTACAGGTGTCAGACCTGGTGAAATTTTACGTATTTTAGGAGTCTCATGGGAGGGCGATGCTCTATAGCACACCCCGGGAGCTTTAAAAAGTGTTCACACAATAGGCTTAGTTTGTTGTAGCATTATGTTGGAGCATATGTAACATGTCCCGATGTACAAAAAAATCTATAAATGTCAACCAACAGTAAGTCAGCCATTTTGATTTTAATAATACAATTTTGCTTGTTTTTTGCCATTTTGGGACATTGATTATATAGACATACATAGATTTCATCATATTGACCTCAACCTAGGTCAGGATACCCTAATGAGCTTGTGATTAAAACTTATTTACAGATTTACAGAATATCGAGAGGCGTGGCTGTGGTGGCACCTCAAAATTCAGTGTCTCACCATGAGACAGGAAGTTACATTTAACTTGCTTTAGCTCAAACATACTTTGTCCAATCTGCCCCAAATTCTGAAGTTTGACAACAGGCCTGTCCTGAAAACATTTACATTCCCGTATACAGGACAGGTATAGTCATGCCATACCACGAAATCAGATCTATTTCACATTTGGTCAGAAAGCAGTGAGAGTACTTGTCAAGTCTGAAGCCAAAAGGAAAGAGGCTTGAGCCCCTGCTTATCTGTGCAGGTGGCTGCCTCCATCTGTGATGGAAACACACAACTGATGGAAGCAGTAAGTGACTTTTGACTCATTTGTTCTATGTCCGGTGGTCACGTGGGTGCGGAAGCATGTCATACGACCTGCAACAACCCCTCTACCACAGGTCCCCCGACAGGTGCTGGGGTGCAGGGGCCCATTCAATGCTGCTTGCAGCTTTAATTACTTTTGAATTCCCATTGCTGGACTACGTCTCAACAGGCAAAAATACCCTTACTAGAAATCTTTCTGATAGTGCGGTAGCTAAATTCAAGGACTAGATTCCTTATGCCCTAATTTCGTTGCCATATCAAAATTTAACAGAAGACTCCTATACTAGCTTTGTTAGTAGACAGCATTGCAGACTCACTGCGTACAACTTTAGACTCTATTGCCCCCCTAAAAAAGCAATAAAGCAAAAGAGGCTAGCTCCATGGTTTAACTCTTGAACCCATGTTCTAAAACAAACAGCACAGAAACTTGAAAGAATATGGCGCACCACCAAACTGGAGGAATCCCACTTAGCCTGGCAGTCTTAAAATGTATAAGAAGGCCCTCTGTAATGCCAGAGCTATACTATTACTCAGGTTTCTTTTCAGCAAAGTAGCCAGGCTGACAGAGAGTCACAGCTGATCCATGTATTACTATAACTCTCAGTAGTGATGATTTCATGAGCTTCTTTAATAATAAAATTTGAACTATTGGAGACAAAATTCACCACCTCCTGCCCTCAACCACCTTTGAGTTAAGTCAAAACACAGGACCCCTAGAAACAGCTGTACAACCTAATCTAGACTGTTTCTCTCCCATTTACCTCCACCAGCTCACTTCAATTATTTCTTCATCCAAACCTTCGACCTGTCTTTTAGACCAAATCCCAACCAGCCTGCTTAAGGAAGATTTACCCTTAATTAGTAACTCTGTACTGGATATGATTAATCTGTCCTTATTAACAGGCTATGTGCCACAATCTTTTAAAGTAGCTGTAATCACTTGTGCACTTGTGAAAGTTACTAATGACCTCCTAATCGCATCAGACAACGGACTTGCCTCTGTATTTGTCTTGCTAGATCTTAGTGCTGCCTTTGATACCACTGACCATCACATTCTTTTACAGACACTGGGGCATTATATTTTTACTTTAAACTTTAAAGTAACCACACTAAACTGGTTTAAGTCTGATCTCTCTCATAGGCTTCAGTTTGTACATGTTCATGACAATTCCTCAATGTACGAAGAAGTCAGACATGAAGTTCCACAAGGGTCAGTGCTTGGACCAATTCTATTCACCTTGTATATGCTTCCCTTGGGCAACATCACACCATAAACTTCCATTGTTATGCAGATGATACACAACTAGATTCAGTCACTGACGCCTAGTGAAACCAATCAGTTAGCCAAACTTCAGGCAAGCCTTAGGGATATTAAGACTTGGATGACCAGCAATTTTATACTGCTGAACTCAGACAAAACCAAAGCTATTGTATTTGGCCCCGAACACCTCAGAAATACATTTTATAATGATGTAGTTATGCTAGATGGCATTGCCCTGGCCTCCAGCCCCACTGTAAAGGATCTTGGAGTTATCTTTGATTAGGATGTATGTCCTTTAGCTCCCACATAAAACAAACTTCCAGGACTGCCTTCTTTCATCTGCGTAATATTACCAACATCAGACACTTTCTGTCTCAAAAGGATGCTGAAAAACTAGTCCATGCATTTGCTACTTCCAGGCTGGACTATTGTAATTTATTATTATCAGGCTGCCCCAACAAGTCTCTAAAGACTCTGCAGTTGATCTAAAATGCTGCAGCACAATTACTGAGAGGAACTAGAAAGAGACCATATTTCTCCTGTGTTAGCTTCTCTATATTGGCTCCCTGTCAAATCCAGAATAGAATTTAAAATTCTCCTCACCTACAAAGCTCTTAATGGTCAGGCACCATGATGGGATTTTCCATGATGCACCAAGCTTCTCTCTTTCTCTCTCTATCTCTCTCTCAGTATGGATTCATATCCCATAAATACATGTTACTAACTCGATATCTTCCCTTTCCCATAGTTTTGTGTTCTTTTGTCTCTCTCTCTTCTGTCACTCTTTCTGCAGGTATTTCCAGAGCTATAGAGTCTGATCTGTGATGACAAGCCTCCTGCTGCTCCTATTTAGAAATTATTAGTACTGCTTCTTGTATTACTGCCACTATTGCATTTAGGACTTTGTCACTATTATTATTACCTCTTTTGTATTTTTGATAGTCGAGGCAGATGGCTGCCCACCCTGAGTTTGGTTCTGCTCGAGGTTTCTGCCTCTCAAAAGGAAGTTTTTCCTTGCCACTGTGGGAACTGTTGGGTGTCTCTCTGTAATTATACTAATCCAAAGAGTACGGTCTAGACTCTATATAAAAAGTGCCTTGAGATAACTTCTGCTGTGATTTGGTGCTGTATAAATAAAATTGAATTGAATTAAATTTAATCAGTATACTTATATATGTATTACAATATGCATGCTAATGTGTCAAATAACTTGATTTGGATGTTATCAGTGTAAGATCCTTAAAGGTGTCTGTTATTACCTGTCAGCTCTTGATGTGATACTGTAGATAGCAACAGCTTCAGTTGATAATGTCATCTGAAATAAAGATAAAACAATTAATGGCTAGCATTACTATCTGATCTCTGATTGAGTATTTTGCTGGAAAGTTGTCTGAATTGCTTTACCTCTTCCACAGCATTATCTGACAATCTGACTAAAGGGCGTCCACGGCTAAGAAAAAAGAACAAGAGAGAAAGTGTAATTAAAAAAAAAAAAAAAACTAGAACTAACTAAAATTAGTCAATTTTTAACAGTGTTTCATTAAAACAGAAACATTCTGTACAAACAAAATAATTTCTCTATGTTCATTGGGATGACCATTACTGTGTTTTTAATGCATAGCAGAATACAGTGATAACAATAAATACATTACCTGACACTGGTTACTACCACTCCTTTAAAGTTCGCTATGTTCTTTTTCTGGTAATATGTCTTCATCTGAAATGGTAACAGCATAACACAGTGTGTCCAGTCATAATCACCATTTTGCTTTTCAGAAGGAGTTCCTCTTTTGCTAAAATTTCTCTGCTATTTTGGCCATTTACCGCGGACCTAGTACCAAGGCCTTTTGGAGTTGGAAATGAAACAATATTATAGCGGCTTTTATCTTACTATTGTTTCAACAAGACAAACTCTTTGGCAATAAACCCTCTGGCTGCATGGTGTATTAATTTATAGTAGTCATTAAAGCTAAACTGAAAAGCCTAGTGTGTTTAAAAATTGCAGATTTGCCTCTCTTGCTTTTCTTCCAGTCACCACACAGATAGTCATGTAAAATTCCAGATGTTACACAATATACTGCAAAAGTGAAATGATAGCATAAAGGTTGCTATATGTTGGAATTACTGACTGGGTGTGTCCATTACCTAGGTTGCTGTAATCCACAATATCTCATTCAATTAATTTACCTGATCTGTGAAGTTTCCAACAAACTCTTTGTATTCGGATGATGTTTTGTCGTCATATTTGTCATTAAATTGCTGATTGATCTCCACATGAACCAGGACTGACCTGTTGAGTGCATCTGCAAAGAAATTGAAATGTATTGGACACCATAAATGAACAATTTAGGATAATAACTGACTGCAAAATTGTGCTCAGTAACTTTTATTTGCAACTAAAATGACAGAGCTTGTATTAATTTGTCAGTACCTGGTTCAACCATTTCAACGTATTGGCAAAGCTTTCCACTAAATCCAGCAAGACATGTGCAGTTAAATCCATTGAAATATCCACCATTTTGGCACTTATACGACTCTGCTGTTGTGAATGGTTTAGTGGTTGTTTGAGTCGTTGGTGTAGCAGGTGGTGTTGTTGGTAGTGTGGCTGGCAAATCAGTTGGTGGTTTGGTTGATGGTATGGTTGGTCTTACAGTTGGTAAGTTAGTTGGTGTTATGGTTGATGTTGTGGTTGGTTCTGTTGGAGGTGATGATGGTGGTCCACTTGGTTGAGTAAGTGGTGGGTGAGAGGTTGCCTCAGTTGATGTTGTGGTCTCAGCAGATTCAGATGTTACTGTGTTGGTTGGACTGGGATTAGTCGATTCAGATATTAAAGTTGTGCCAGCAGTCACAGATGTTACTGTATCTGTAGAACCTGTAGATTCAGATGTCTCGGCAGGCTGTGTGGTTGATGGTTCAGGTGCTGTGGTTGTCACAGCAGGTTCAGATGTTACTGAAATGGTTGGACCAGTTGATTCAGAGACTGTGGTGGTTCCAGCAGGCTCAGATGTTACTGTCTCTGTAGAATCTGTAGCTATAGGTAGTGAAGTGGTCTCAGTAGGATCAGATGTAACTGGAACAGTTGGACTGGTTGATTGAGAAACCATGGTGGTACTGGCAGACTCAGATGTTGCTGTATTTGTAGAATCTGTAGATACAGGTAGTGAAGTGGTCTCACTAGGATCAGATGTAACTGGAACAGTTGGACTGATTGATTGAGAAACCATGGTGGTACTGGTTGGCTCAAATGTCACTGTATTTGTAGAACCTGTAGGTAAAGGTAGTGAACTGGTCTCACTAGGATCGGCTGTAACTGGAACAGTCGGACTGACTGATTGAGAAGCTGTGGTGGTGGTGCTAACAGGCTCAGATGTTGGTGAATCTGTAGAATCTGTAGGTATAGGTAGTAAAGTAGACTCACTAGGATCAGATGTAACTGGAACAGTTGGACTGATTGATTGAGAAACCATGGTGGTACTGGTTGGCTCAAATGTCACTGTATTTGTAGAACCTGTAGGTAAAGGTAGTGAAGTGGTCTCACTAGGATCGGCTGTAATTGGAACAGTTGGACTGATTGATTGAGAAACCATGGTGGTACTGGTTGGCTCAAATGTCACTGTATTTGTAGAACCTGTAGGTAAAGGTAGTGAACTGGTCTCACTAGGATCGGCTGTAACTGGAACAGTCGGACTGACTGATTGAGAAGCTGTGGTGGTGGTGCTAACAGGCTCAGATGTTGGTGAATCTGTAGAATCTGTAGGTATAGGTAGTGAAGTAGACTCACTAGGATCAGATGTAACTGGAACAGTTGGACTGATTGATTGAGAAACCGCTGTGGTACTGGCAGGCTCAGATGTTGCTGTATCTGTAGAATCCGTAGGTAAAGGTAGTGAAGTGGTCTCACTAGGATCAGATGTAACTGGAACAGTTGGACTGATGGATTGTGAAAACATGGTGGTACTGGCAGGCTCAGATGTTGCTGTATCTGTAGAATCTGTAGCTATAGGTAGTGAAGTGGTCTCACTAGGATCAGATGTAACTGGAACAGTCGGACTGACTGATTGAGAAGCTGTGGTGGTGGTGCTAACAGGCTCAGATGTTGGTGAATCTGTAGAATCTGTAGGTATAGGTAGTGAAGTAGACTCACTAGGATCAGATGTAACTGGAACAGTTGGACTGATTGATTGAGAAACCATGGTGGTACTGGCAGACTCAGATGTTGCTGTATTTGTAGAATCTGTAGATACAGGTAGTGAAGTGGTCTCACTAGGATCAGATGTAACTGGAACAGTTGGACTGATTGATTGAGAAACCATGGTGGTACTGGTTGGCTCAAATGTCACTGTATTTGTAGAACCTGTAGGTAAAGGTAGTGAACTGGTCTCACTAGGATCGGCTGTAACTGGAACAGTCGGACTGACTGATTGAGAAGCTGTGGTGGTGGTGCTAACAGGCTCAGATGTTGGTGAATCTGTAGAATCTGTAGGTATAGGTAGTAAAGTAGACTCACTAGGATCAGATGTAACTGGAACAGTTGGACTGATTGATTGAGAAACCATGGTGGTACTGGTTGGCTCAAATGTCACTGTATTTGTAGAACCTGTAGGTAAAGGTAGTGAAGTGGTCTCACTAGGATCGGCTGTAATTGGAACAGTTGGACTGATTGATTGAGAAACCATGGTGGTACTGGTTGGCTCAAATGTCACTGTATTTGTAGAACCTGTAGGTAAAGGTAGTGAACTGGTCTCACTAGGATCGGCTGTAACTGGAACAGTCGGACTGACTGATTGAGAAGCTGTGGTGGTGGTGCTAACAGGCTCAGATGTTGGTGAATCTGTAGAATCTGTAGGTATAGGTAGTGAAGTAGACTCACTAGGATCAGATGTAACTGGAACAGTTGGACTGATTGATTGAGAAACCGCTGTGGTACTGGCAGGCTCAGATGTTGCTGTATCTGTAGAATCCGTAGGTAAAGGTAGTGAAGTGGTCTCACTAGGATCAGATGTAACTGGAACAGTTGGACTGATGGATTGTGAAAACATGGTGGTACTGGCAGGCTCAGATGTTGCTGTATCTGTAGAATCTGTAGCTATAGGTAGTGAAGTGGTCTCACTAGGATCAGATGTAACTGGAACAGTCGGACTGACTGATTGAGAAGCTGTGGTGGTGGTGCTAACAGGCTCAGATGTTGGTGAATCTGTAGAATCTGTAGGTATAGGTAGTGAAGTAGACTCACTAGGATCAGATGTAACTGGAACAGTTGGACTGATTGATTGAGAAACCATGGTGGTACTGGTTGGCTCAAATGTCACTGTATTTGTAGAACCTGTAGGTAAAGGTAGTGAAGTGGTCTCACTAGGATCGGCTGTAACTGGAACAGTCGGACTGACTGATTGAGAAGCTGTGGTGGTGGTGCTAACAGGCTCAGATGTTGGTGAATCTGTAGAATCTGTAGGTATAGGTAGTGAAGTAGACTCACTAGGATCGGATGTAACTGAAACAGTTGGACTGATGGATTGTGAAAACGTGGTGGTACTGGCAGGCTCAGATGTTGCTGTATCTGTAGAATCCGTAGGTAAAGGTAGTGAAGTGGTCTCACTAGGATCGGATGTAACTGAAACAGTTGGACTGATGGATTGTGAAAACGTGGTGGTACTGGCAGGCTCAGATGTTGCTGTATCTGTAGAATCCGTAGCTATAGGTAGTGAAGTGGTCTCACTAGGATCGGCTGTAACTGGAACAGTTGGACTGATTGATTGAGAAACTGTGGTGGTACTGGCAGGCTCAGATGTTGGTGAATCTGTAGAAACAGGTAGCGAAGTGGTCTCACTAGGATCGGATGTAACTGGAACAGTTGGACTGATTGATTGAGAAACTATGGTGGTACTGGTTGGCTCAAATGTCACTGTATTTGTAGAACCTGTAGGTAAAGGTAGTGAAGTGGTCTCACTAGGATCGGCTGTAACTGGAACAGTTGGACTGGTTGATTGAGAAACCATGGTGGTACTGGTTGGCTCAAATGTCACTGTATTTGTAGAACCTGTAGGTAAAGGTAGTGAACTGGTCTCACTAGGATCGGCTGTAACTGGAACAGTCGGACTGACTGATTGAGAAGCTGTGGTGGTGGTGCTAACAGGCTCAGATGTTGGTGAATCTGTAGAATCTGTAGGTATAGGTAGTGAAGTAGTCTCACTAGGATCAGATGTAACTGGAACAGTTGGACTGATTGATTGAGAAACCGCTGTGGTACTGGCAGGCTCAGATGTTGCTGTATCTGTAGAATCCGTAGGTAAAGGTAGTGAAGTGGTCTCACTAGGATCGGATGTAACTGGAACAGTTGGACTGGTTGATTGAGAAATCACTGTGGTACTGGTAGACTCAAATGTCACTGTATTTGTAGAATCTGGAGGTAAAGGAAGTGAAGTAGTCTCACTAGGATCGGATGTAACTGGAACAGTTGGACTGATTGATTGAGAAACCATGGTGGTACTGGTTGGCTCAAATGTCACTGTATTTGTAGAACCTGTAGGTAAAGGTAGTGAAGTGGTCTCACTAGGATCGGCTGTAACTGGAACAGTTGAACTGATGGATTGTGAAAACGTGGTGGTACTGGCAGGCTCAGATGTTGCTGTATCTGTAGAATCCGTAGGTATAGGTAGTGAAGTGGTCTCACTAGGATCAGATGTAACTGGAACAGTTGGACTGATTGATTGAGAAACTGCTGTGGTACTGACAGGCTCAGATGTTGTTGAATCTGTAAGTATAGGTAGTGAAGTGGTCTCACTAGGATCAGATGTTACTGAATTAGTTGTATTGGTTTCTTCAGGTACCAAGGTGATGTTAGTAGGATTAGAAGTTACTGTGTCAGTTACAGGTGTAGACTGAGATAGTGAAGTGGTTTTTGTAGGCTGTGATGTTAATATTTTAGTCTGAGCTGTGGATTCAGGTACTGTGGTCGTCTCAGAAGGGTGTGTTGGACTAGTTGCCTCAACTGCTGGTGTTTTCTCAGCAGGTTCAGATGGTACTAAATTGGTTGGAGTGGTTGATTCAGAAACTCTGGTGGTTCCAGCAGGCTCAGATGTTACTTCGTTGCCGTTCAAACTGTTAGTTTGAACAGTTTGTTCAGGTACTATGGTTGTCTCAGCATGCTTAGATTTCACTGAATCATTTCCAGCAGTCTGTCCAGGTGCAGAGATTTTAGACCACTGTTGTTCACGGATTGAGAAATATTCTGGGAAAAGAAAGTAGTCAAAGAGATTAATGTTTTCTAATTAAAGTCTGGGTTAGATTGGTTTTCAAATATGAGCTCGAAGGTGAGAACACATTGTTTATACACACAAAGGTGTGTGGAAAAATGTATGCAGGGTGGTCAAAAGAGACATCTGCCACTACTGAAATATTCTGAATATGTAGCACAGACTTTGACAGGAAAACTTGTGCAATTCTAGTCGCACTGGAGGCTGTAGTTATAATCAGGGGGGCTAAATGACTTGACAAAAATGACTGAAATGCATCCCCCTTGTTGACCTGCCACAGACCTCAGTCTGTACAGGTGAGCAACAACGTCTCCAGTGTCATCTCCCTGAGCACCAGCTCCCCTCAGGACTGCATCCTGAGTCTGCTGCTGTTCACCTTGATGATCCACGACTGCTGCGCCAGGCCCTACTAACCACATTGTGAAGTTTGCAGAAGACACGACAGTAGTGGGCCTTATCCTGGACAACAACGACCTGGCCTACAGAGAGGAGGTGAAACATCAACAACTGGTGGACTGGTGTAAAATCAACAACGTGGCCCTGAATGTCAACATAACCAAGGCATCATCATCGACTTCAGGAGAAGCCAGACCAGTCACACACCACTCCTCATCAATGACACAGCAGCGGAGATAGTCAGCAGCACCAAGTTCCTGGGGGTACAGATAACAGACACTGACCTGGTTCCATCACACCAGAGCTCTCGTAAAGAGAGCTCAGAAGTGCATGCACTTTCTGCGCCAGATGAGGATAGCTCACCTCCCCCCTTCAATTCTCACCACCTTCTACAGAGGCACTATAGAGAGCATACTGACCAGCTGCATCTCTGTCTGGTCAGAAGCCTGCAGTGCCTTTGACTGGAAGTCCATGCAGAGGGTGGTGTGGACAGCAGAGAAAATCATTGGGACTGCACTCCCTCCCATTCAGGACACTGCAAAAAAAGGCTGCCTGACCAGGGTCCATAACATCAGTACAGATCCCTCCCACCCCCACTATGGACTGTTCTCGCTGCTGGCCTCTGGAAAGAGATTCTGCAGCCTTCAGAGCAGAACAGCCAGGTTCAATAACAGCTTCTTCCCGGAAGCCATAAGACTGTTGAACTCAAAATAAAATCCCCCCACCCTCCCTCACACATCCGCACACACCTATATGCACCTACACAAGGACTGCTCCACTGGACTGCTCCATACTCAGGAGTTCTAGTACTTTTGCTGTGCAATAACAACACATATGCAATATATTTAATATATTCTATATTTTTATAGTATTTTATATATATCTGTTTTTTATATACCTATTTATTTTTTGCACCATTCTATTTTTATGTACAACACTGGCTTCTGTTTTATTTCTGCACTACTCAAAGCCAATGCAACGAAATCTCGTTCTGATGTGCACTGTACAGTGTTAATCTGAATGACAAATAAAGTCTGTCTAAGTCTAAGTCTAAGATGGTGATTTCCAATGCAGTGACTGCCATTTTGTCTCAGGATTGTACTGAAAGAAGAAGTTTCATCGCATGTAATAAAAATTTGGGTTTCCACAAATTTGCGTGTGTTTTTCCTTTTGATCAGGAGTCAGACGTTTTGGGACGTTTTGGGTCAATGGAGACCATTTCTGCTGTCATTCTTGTACTGAGTTGTGGATCATTTCTAACAATTTCTTCAATTTGTTGAATGTATTCAGAAGTTTTTGATGTGCATGGACACCCAGAAAGTTCATTGTCTTGGACATCCTCTCTGCTTTCACAAAATCTTTTGTGCCATTCAAACATGCAGTGTTCCCCATACAATGTACGAAAAGATTCGGCTGCTGTTCAGTTTCACCAAAAAATTCAAGTTAATGCATTGCTCAACTTTTAAGCGAATCATTTTCCGACACCTTAGTAAAAACATGTGTACTTCAATCAGTAGCAAGCAGTGAACCAAAGACGTCACTTCAAGCTCATGACATTACATGACATTAACTGGATCCATGGTCTTTCCCAGTCTTCAACCAAAGTGCTTTTGTTGCTTAAACCTAACCACAAATTTGAATTCCAATCACTGGTGTCAAAGTCCTGAACTCTGTGTGGGCACCATCCTTCCCTGTGGTCCTGCTGTGGTACATAAATGTATGTAAAGTTGCCTCTGAACATAATCCAGGCAGCAATAATGTTTGTCAACACCGGGAAAGCAATTTAGTGGTGATTTCGAGGGTTGCTCTCTGACTGAGGCTCACATCTTCACTCTCCACAGAGGTCATTTTTGACAGGTCAACAAGGCTTGTTGTAGCACTGCCACACAGACAACACCTGACTGTACCTGTCGTTCCCTGCCAGATAACCCCATGGTCTCTGTGTGAATCTCGACTTCCACCATCATCCACATGGATGATGAAAAGCCACCTTCAACTGAACCTCTCTAAGACTGAACTCTTAGTCAACCCGGCCAACCTTCACAATATCATCACCTGTTCATCTCTCACCCCAACCCAGGTCATGAGAAACCTGGGTGTCTTGTTTGATGATGATGTTGCATCTGCCTCCCAGCTGTGCTGCTTTACATAAAAAATCATTCTCAGCACACTACCAAACTCTCCTTCTCCCTTTGTGCACAGTGAAAACATTGCAAATTATCCACAATCTGGTCTCTGATCAACCTAAAAGGTCACATGTCATTGTGCTGCTCATTGACCTCCACTGGCTACCCATGACTGCCTGAATCAAATTCAAGTCTCCTACAGAGAGACCTATGGGTATGCACTATCTACTTGAACTCAGTCATACAGGCTCCTGCTCCCTCTCAGCTGTTGTGTTCTTCCAAGGATGGCATCACCACCCCTGCACATAAGGCATTCTCAGTCTAGTTCTGGTTTGTGGTTCCCTGATGGTGAAATGATCTCCCAGATACTGTCAGGGCAGGAGTGCTCCTCTCTACCTTCAACAATCTTTGAGGACTCAACTCCTCTGAGAGCTCCTCCTCTCCTAACACATTCAACACCCTAACATGCTTAAATAGCATTTCTTTAATTTATTTCCTTGTCCTTTTCTTATAAATTTAGCATTTAATATTTACTTCAAGGTGTTCACGCTGCTCTGAAGTTTTAGTGTTGTCTCTCACTTGTACATCACTTGGGATAAAAGTGTCTGCTAAATGATTAAATGAAAATGGAAATTAAACATGTTAAAAGTTCATTTGAGGGTAATAATGTGGAAACTGTAGGATGATTTTGGACATTATGTCAGTCCAATAAAATATTAATATCTATAATCATTATAATTCTCTGCACTACAAATTTCCAACATGCTAGACTGAGGTTTTATCAACATTAAGAGAAAATGTTTTAATGAATTCTTATTATTAGTTTTCCTGTAATATTCTCTCCACTACATGGGTGTCCCCAGGAAACATCTTTTAGATTATTTAAAAAATTAATAAATTGATTATGTAACTACTAAGACACAAACACCAGGGAAATCTCAGCAATGGATCATTCTGTGAGAGAGGGAAACTATTTCAAATGAAAGAACTGTGAGCACAGTGGAAAAAACAGCTGGGTGCTGAGGGCATTTTAGTGCTGAGGATGTTAAGCACTGTCATTGCTAGATTTCATTTCATTATAAATTCAATGTAGCAAGAGACAGCGACAGAGAGCACACCTGCATCACCTTCAGTGATAGTGACAGATGTCAAGGTGGAAATGTCTTGTTATAATGTGAGAAACACATTGATATGACAACAAAATTTTCCCATTTTTCTTTTTCTGGTGTGGCAGCTACATGCATCTGAACAGTGCCTGTTGCCCCAGCCACAGTAGTAATGGGGAAATCTATTATAGAGATATTAAAGACATTTTACACTTAAAGTGACATCCTTTGTAGTGGACATTACAAAAATTAAAGAAAGACGTGTCAACATTAATAAAATGTTGATTTAGCCCTATTCCTACCTGGAAAAATTAGATTTTTATGGGTGAAAAATTCTCATATATCTTACCATCAGCAGGACATAAGCAGATGAGGAAAGCAGAGATAATCAGGAGATGTGAAGAAAATGCCATAACCAGATTATATCCCAGCAACAGTGTGTGATGAATGACACAAAATGCTCAAATCCAGATGAAGAAACTGTGAAATGGCCACATATGTGTTTATCACAGTGCACTATGTACACTTTTGTAAAGTGGATGACTTCAGTGGGTTAGTTCTTTCTTAACACACCCACCCAAGTTCAAGGTATGAAGAAACCCCACAGATAGTGGGATTGACTAAGATAAGAGGAGCAACTGTCATACAAAGCCACCTGAACATAATGCAGGTTTATTACACATCGTCCTTCACGTATCTCAACCACATTCTTTTACACTCCAGGTATAATCATTCAGTCACTGCAGAGGATGGGAGAAAGGGCAGTCACTCTCTCTATTCCAGTTTTTCCCCCATAAAACTCTTACATTTTGTATTTAATGAATACCTAAACTTCAAATAACTGTTCTTTGACATATTAGTTTAAGGTGATGCTGAACTATCTACAAACAGTTGCTTTTTTACATTTCCAGCACATAGAGAGCAACAGTATCATTTATCTGGAGTGGTGTTTGTGTCCACCTGATGAAAATAAGTCCAATATTAACTCTCTTTTAGTTCTGTTACTGTCAGTTTGTCTGCTGTGCTGAACAGATACACTAACTTCTATGGGTTTTAGAGCTTTTTATTTTTTATTTTTTTGAGAACACCTGCAGCTTGCTGTAGCCAAAAATGACAGTATGAGAACAGTAGGGGAAATTTTTATTTGTTATCAGAGACAACTGCTTTGTTAAATTCTTGATATCTGCAGTGTGTCTAGGATTTATACTTTAAGTGAGGATGGTGGTCGTAGATACTGTATCACAGTATATTCTTTTTTAAATATTTATTTTTCTGAAAATGCTCATTGTTGTGGTTTGGAAGTTGCACTGGTCTTTTTTAACCAGCTCCTTCTCTTAACTGTGTACAGTGTTTTCAGCCATGTCTTTGCTTTCAAACAAAGAAGCATGGGTTCTCACAATTTCCAGATGATTCTCTGGCACTGGCTGATGATGACACAGCAACTAATCCCCCTGCCTTTCCCAGCAGACTAAGCATGGTTTAGTGCATTGCTGTCTCACTGGTGAGTTACTTCTGTGAGGGCTCTACCCGTCAGCATGGTACAGTCATCCATACCATAGGGCAGATTCCTACTGGTGGACTTCCTATACCTTTTATATCATCCACCCCTACAGTCAAGGCTAGGGAATGAGTTGTCATGACCTGTCCCCTGAGTGACTTCATTCCTGGTCTTATTTTGATTTCATTTTCCACTTGTGGTTTTTGCTCCCTGTTTTATTTTATAATCACTTTACTTATGTGTCTGGTGTTTTTACTTCCCATTTTCAGTCCCACCTGTGTTGATTAGTTGATTATCTGCTGTGTATACATAGTCTTGTCCCTCCCATCAGAGAATTGAGTTGAGATGTGTTGCTTCTTCCTTCCTTGTGTTTGGAGTTTTTGCCTTTTGTGTCATTTCTGATTTCTACCTAAATGAAGTCCAGTTGCCTTCAACTTAAGCACTTAAGACTACCATGACCTGGATGACTGAGGACCTAAACAGACATTTTGAGCTACATGCTAACATATTCACAATGACCTGAGGCCTTTCCAAATAGAAATTCCACAAAATTCAAATTTACATTTCTGGGAACTCATATTTGGCAAGATTAACCCAGAATCCAAATTCCCAGAAGCATGAGGACACTGTTCACTCAGTTTGATCTTACTGGGTCTGTAAGGCGCAGTTATACTAATCATACTCATTCACAACCTGATGTTGACAGAATAATCTAAACTCAAAGGTCCTCTTAACTAACTTTGTAACTTTGAACTGAAAGATGTCGGCAACTGTTAACCTCAATGTAATGTGTAACCAAATACCACAATAATACTATATATGTAATACAATACTCATATAATAATTTCAATTCAACTTTATTTGTATAGCAACAAATCACAACATACCTCAAGGCACTTTCCACACCAGTTGAATAGTCAACAAAACTCCTTTCCTAACCACTGTTACTCGACCTCCATGGAAAACATTATGAGGTTAAGGAAAGATGTGAAAGAGAACTGATAAGGAGTTGGGAGAAGTGAACTGCGGTATTTAGAGAATCAGACTGCACTGACACTAAAACTGACCAACTTTATTTCTAACACATGAAGTTAGTGCTGTAGGCTACAGTTCAATAAGGTTTCCTGTCCCACACAGACCCACAGCTCCTAAAGAAAGGCAGTTTATACATAAGTTCCTCACAGGATGATCCTCACAGGATGATCCTGCAGGTCCAGAGTCAGAGAGACCTGCAGAATGAGGACAGTGACAGGACATTGCTGTTCAAAATTCAAGGCAAGAAATATACACATTAACCCAGGACCAGTCAGTTCTTAGCTTGACGTGGACTTGATGTGGTTGGTGCACAGTGTCAGGGTGGATGGCCTCCTGACTTGACCTGCTGCTGTGAATGGTTTTGGTCTGGTGTTGTGGTGCTGTGGTATTCATTCAGTCCCTTGATCAGGGTCCTTGCTATTTCACCACTTACATCATTTACCTGTCCTGGGTTACTATCTGAGACTTTCCCTGAACAGAAACTGGGGCTACCACCTCCTCTCATATACATCTACCTGTTTTATGTCTGAGGGTCCATACATGATGGCAGCAGAGACATGTCATGAAACTAATCAACTCATCTGCTGAAAACATACTAAGATGTGATTGAAACTTCTGGACAAAGCTAAGTAGACCATGAGATAAGGGATAAGTTTGTTAAAATGTATAATTATGAATGTGCTGGTTCTGGACAACACTTCTGTACTATATGATTTGTACTGTTAGTGATTTGTTGATAATCTTTTACTTTTTTGTAAACTTCCTATACAGGCTGTTGCGGTTAAATTGTTGTAACTACACTTTGTTAAATGTAATGAATTGTTAATAGCACATTGGGCTGGATACTGCAGTGGTGTCTGTATGAGATGCACAAGCAGCTGGAGCAGCATCAACAACAAATGAATAGAAACTGACAGTCTGAAAGTGTTTGGAACTATGTAAAAAAGGTGAAACAGATGACAAAGTCAGAATTCTGTGGTGTTGTCATTAAATGAATGAAAAAGAGTGCAACTTTTAAAACCAGGCTTGTGTTACAAAGTAAATATTTGTTTTGATGGCATGTGAAGAGCTACAGTAGTGGAGTATAAAGGTGTGCAGTGCCAATGCTCATATGGAATCCAAAGGACACAACATGTTTGTTCAATGCTGGAGGGGTCAAGGTTTTACACCACAGGTGATATATGATGAGGTGTAGCGAGGTAACATCCTATAAAAGTTTTACCCACTGTTATAAAAATTCATATTCATCTTATCAGACACTAATACGTAACAAAACCTCCCTGTGAGCTAGATTACAATTTCCCCTCATAAACTCAGTCATAAACAGAGTTCAGTGCAACAGCTGCAATTTTTTTCTTTGTCCTCACAGTAACACAGCTATTTTTAATGCTGAGAGGCCTTTAGTAGCTGTTCTGAAGAATTAAATCACAATCACAAAACAGCACCTAAAAAATCAGCTGATTTGTTTCAACAAGAATGAGTTTCCAATGGTAAGTTTTAAAACTCATAATACATGTGTCTGCAGATTGAGAGCTGCCTCTGATGTTATTTAGCCACATAAACTCAGAACAGAATACAGTGTTTCACAGGACATGACTTCAGTTTTGGATCCTCAATTCTAGCTAATTAATTCCCTGGTGACTTTTTAAAATGATATAAAATAACCAACAGTACATAAAGTAGTTAGAATGAATAACTTCCACCTGAAACAGCTCCAATATTATAATGCTGCCTGCATGTTAATACATGTTAACTCATATAACACTTTATTTCATGGTCATTTCAATAGTGTCAGTGCATACAAAGTTAGGTGAACATATAAAACATATGCAAACATGCAAAACATTTCCTAGATACTAGTCAACATACAGTATACATATTACCAAAACTAAACTGATGATAAATGAATTTATGCCTGGATTTAAACTGAGCTTTTCTTTCAAGGAAATTTCTATTTCCGTTTTCCGTTATCTGAAAATGACTAGGAATCAAAATAAAGTGCTAAACACTTTATTGCTTCTTCCTGTTGGTGCCTTCATGCCCCAAGCCAGCACCATTTGATAATGAATATTTCTGTATTGTGAATGTCAGTGGTTTTAATGTTGTGGCTGACCAGTGTATATAACTGAACCCTGGAGGAAAATTTGTAAAATTAGGGCTAGGGTTATCTGACCAGAGATCAGCAGGATGACAGGACAGTGTGATGTATTCTGCGTGTTTCTGTTTCTCAGCTAGGTAAATGACACATATCTCTGCTTTGAGATTGCACAATCAGGATTCAAATGTTTCAGAAGACAGATGTTGTAAAGCAGTAAGATAAAAACTTGTATCTGTACATTTCCTCCCACCTCTGCACGTCATCTCAGCCTATTATCATTTTTATTGTCAATATAAACTCTGTGTCATGGCAATAATGCTATTCCTCAAGTACACCATTATCTGCTCAGAGCACTGGCTTTGTTACTATCATGTGGTCGTAGAGGTTTAAACAGAGAGAGAGTGTGTTCAATTGGTATGTATTAAGATGCTGTAAGTTTCATCTCAGTAGTTAAAAGGAGACATTCTGAACTCCATCTCTGTCCCTAACCACTGTTAATAATTTCTTTAATCCTAAAATACTGAGAACCAAATGAAAGTCGATAATGAATGCAATAATTTAAGTTTAACAAACTTAATTGATTTTCATTATATCAAGTTTGTCTTTAAATGTTGAAATGAACTATCACCTCAAACTCCACTGCTCAGACAGCTTTTCCTTGTCTTTGCTTGATCCTCATTACAGACTTCACCACCTTTAAGACACAGCTATCAAACCCTGGTTGATTCAGCAACAAACCTGCACTTATGTAGAGTTACAATTAACTGTGTGTTTTAGCTAATATTTTTCTTCTTTGCTCTTCTTTCTTTTTTACCTCACTGTCCTATTTTACACTGCTACCTAACTACTAACTGTGTGTTTGATAGTACTTTGCTGTGGTTTAATAGAGCACAGAACTAGACCTTTAGGGACTTTATAGTAGCTTGAAAAACTTAATGAGGCAGGATACACATGTGGTCAGAGACAGCAAGATCTCTAGAGAGATTATTTGATTCAAACCAAGTGTAACTACTAGATCTAGTGTGTGTCCAGTTGTGGGTTGAATCCTGCTCATATTGGATAAAACTGTAGGACTCAGTAACGTTTAAAAACTCAGCTGGAGCCTGATTTGAAGTGTTATTGACATGAAAATCAGAATCGTCAGCTATCACAACTTTACCATATGAGAACCACAAGAGTCAAGTATTCTGAAAATTTATTAAAAAACAAAGGTTGGGGGGAAGGCAGATAACAATCCATTCAATCCATTTCTTGTCGGCTTGTGTTTCTTCTAGCCTAAAACTTCCTGCACCTCAAATCATGTTTGGAGATAGGGAAGACAGAATGGCTAGGATATTTAACAGTCAGTCTAGGAGTGATCTTAACAGGCTTCAAGAATTAATTTGTGGAATTTCTTGCCTTCTTAATGTGTTTGAGATCATCAGTTGTGTTGTGCACAGTTGGTACACAGTTCTATACAGTGATTAGCCCTATTCAGCTATTGTTCTAATTTATATTATGGCAGGAACCACTCAACTAAGTGAAATAACAGTCCATCATTACAGACATGAAGGTCAGTCTGTGTGGAAAACTTCAAGAATGTTGAATACACCCTCAAATGCTGCGATGAAACTCACTCTCATGAGGACCGCTCCAGGGAAGGAAGACCAAGAGTTACCTCTGCTGCAGAGGATAAAGTCATTAGAGTTAGCAGCCTCAGAAACCACAAATTAACAGCACCTCAGATTAGAGTCCACATAAATGCTTCACAGAGTAGCAGACACATCTCAACACCATCACAGTCAAATCGCTGCAAAAAAGCCACTACTGAACACTACTAAAAAAACATAACAATTTTAAGTTGTAGAATAGGGCAGCTGCGGGAAGACCACTGCTTCAATCTGTGGTGGAGGAAGCAATCAGATCCTTTACACAAGTCAAGGTATCACACAATAACACAAACACACTACCAGATCAAGGCAGCCAGCTCTCATCTTCTGCTCATTAAAATATCAGCTTTTTGCTTTGGAGTCTGGTCACGAAATACAACCAATGTTGGTTCAACAAGGGATATATCTCTGTAAGAAGCATATCCATAATGTTGTCAGACACTTATAATAACAATCTGAGCCTGTTAGCTACAAAAATAAGTATTTCAGTATGTGGGCACATTTGAGCTGAAGCTGCAGAGAAGACGATGGCCCCTCTCTCTCTCTCTGCTGAAAGGTCTGCCTCATCTGTAATGTATTCCTTCTGTCCACTTTACACTCAGGTATGTCTGATTCATCCTCGTCGGCTTGTGTTTCTTCTAGCCTAAATCTTCCTGTTAACAGATAAAGTTATGTTGATAATGACACACAGCACACATTCCTTTTGCACATGGCAGAGGAATACTCCTTTCCCACATTGTATACACTGTGAACCAGTTGTGACTCTGGAGGTAGTGTGGGTCAATTATCAATCAGAAGGTCTGTGGTTCGATCCCTGGTGCCTCTTGTCTATGTGTTATCTCCAGGAAATGCATTTTCGTGCAGAGAAGCCAATGATTAAATGGCTTCCTTTTTTACATGTCTATTGCCGTGGCAGCGTCTAGCAGCAGCTTACAGCAATCACACACACATTTTTGTCAGATAATGCAAAAAGTTACTTTGAAGAATCTAAAATATAAAACATTTTCTGGTTTGTTTAACACTTTTTTGTCTATTACATAATTCTATATGTGTTCCTTCATAGTTTTGATGCCTTCAGTATTAATTACACTGCAGAAAGTAATAAAAAGAGTGAAAGTGAGAAGGTGTGTCCAAACTTTTGACTGGTACTGTACATGAGTCGCTACTAGCATAACACACCCAAATCTCAGACCCAGCTCTTGGTGGTCAGGTGCATTCTGGGTAATATAGGAGCCCAGTTTTGACAAGAAAAGAGAGAGTGTGGAATAAAAATATATATATGTGGTTCTGCTACACTGATTTTGATCTTTAAAAAAAAATCCATCATGAAGTCAACTGTTGGGTTTTTTTTATAATCATCTATGTTATTTTATTGAAGAAAAGAAGCTAAAACTCTCAAATATTAAATGTTGTCTAAATACTACCAGCTTTACATGAAATCTCAGAAATGTGAATTATTTTTTTTATTTAAAATACCTGAATGAAAACAAGGGAAAAACCTATCTGCGAATCAACAGTTTGGGCGGTACGATAAAAGGGTTGAGGGGAGGGCAGAGTCCCATCGCGTCTGTGTTCCCTGGTCGTGTACATGTGTTATTGCTCCCTGATGATTGGCTCTGAGCTTCATCTGACTGCAGTTTCCCATCAGCGTCCATGACATCACTGCTGTTAACAGTAGAAGTAGTGTTCTGCTGACTGTCTGTTTTGTTGTTGTCGCAACTGCTTGGTGCCTCTGTCTGAGCACAGACTCCATCATTTGGATCTTTAAACATTTCTCTTGCCATCTTGGAGTTAGCAGGGGACGACAGACATTGGTACACCTGAAACATAGAGAGAAGCATTTTCAAGTTAATGTTGAACCTGTGGCGCAAAACAATTAATAAACAAAGCATTGTACCAAGCTCGTTAGCATACCAGGTCTACACTGGTACTGCCTCTGGGAAATGCCAATGATACCAGCTGTGGTTCATGCTCACTGGTCTGAGCATGGACTATACACCCGTCAGCCACAACATTAAACCACTGACAGGTGAAGTGAATAACACTGGGTTAGGGTTAGGGTCATTCATCTGGATATTACTTTGTCATGTACTACCCACCTAAACATTGTTGGAGCCCAAGCACAACCCCTGCCACCCCCAATGTCAGGGGCCTAGCCCAGCAGGACAATGCTCCCACCATACCACAAAAACTGCTCAGAAATGCCTGGAGGAACACAACAAAGAGCCCAAGGTGTTGACCCGGCCTCCAAACTCCCCAGACAACAATGATTGATTAAGAGTCACTTAAAGTTGACAAACCAGGGAACTCAGGTACACTCCACCACTAGCTTTAGTAACATTGTCATCCATGTCTGCACCAATAACATTAGAATGAAGCAGTCTGAGATCACAAAAGCTAGCCTAGCCAGGGCATTTTAGTTTGCCAAAAATATGTGTCAGCATCCACTAATTGTCTCTGGTCCCTGACCCGTGTACGGTAATGATGAGGCGCAGCAGGCTAACTTCTCTGAATCACTGGCAGCAGTTACTGTAGTGAGCAGGGACTTAGCTTTGTGAATAACTAGCCTTCTTTCTGGGGTCGCCCTGACTTGCAGAAAGCAGACAGCCTTCATCCTACTGGAGCAGATGCTGCTATTTTATCTGGAAATATAGACAGGTGTTTACTAGGGATCAACCAGTCATCGGCCTGGCCGATTATCGGATCCCATATTTAGCATTTTTCTGATAATTGACATCAGTATTTTTTTTTTTCAGATAGCCCACAAAATAAATACATTTAAATATGTGCTGCTTTGGCTCTTGAGCAATGTCTCACCCACAGCACTATCCGATTGGTTACACATCACATGTAATGGCCTATCAACACAGAGCAAAGCATTTGCAGACTGGAGCAGCTGCGGTGAACGAGCGGAGCAGCGTTTCCACAGTAATACAGCAGATATCATTGAAGTTGCAAAAACTTCTATTTGATCTACTTATTTTATGACAGACTTCCCTAGTTTTTCAGTTACACTGGAAATGCCTGAGTAATGCACTGTGTTGAAGTGATATACAGTTATGAAATCCTACTGCACTGTGGAGTGTCTATCCTGCACAGGTGCTAACAAGGAGTGTAACGATACATCGATCTACACTGATTCAGTGATCAACAATCCAATAGCATTGATCCAAAATGAAAACACTGATCAAAAATCGTACATGTTGTTACATCCGTCGCCAAACAAACACGAAGACATTGGCTGGTTTCGTCACAACTTTCATTAAGCGCAATATACAGGCTGCTGTGGGCTACCCACAATGACAAAAATACCAAAACCTCATATTGATCGCTGGCTCCTGAATCAAATCAAAATCGTATTATAGCAGACTTTGTGATATTGGCAACATTGAATCATTATCCACTGAATCAATATAATATAATGTTGTGATAAAACTTATGATTTACACCCATAGTTTTAACTAGCCATAAAACTGGTAGTTTCCACTTTAGCTGAGCGTGTTCCCGCGATGAGCATGCAGGTCTATATGATGGGCAGTTTGGAGAACATACTGCAGGTCCAGCCAGGAAAATTCTCAGACTATAGATGATCAGACTGATATCCAGATTTACAGCACTGAGACTGTCTCCCTCCTCTGCTGTATTAATCAGAAGTTTCCTTAATATGTCAATAACCGTGTCCAAATCACCTTTTCTACCACTGGTGACCTACTGCCACAACATTGTTGTTGTCAGGTCTGACAGTCGTCCTGTCCTTTTCTGTCCCTTTAATAATTTCTATGATCTATGCTCCTGCTGCTGGATTTATTTATTAATTTCTTTTGGTTTGGTTGTTTTTTGTTTGTTTATTTTTATTTTTTGGCTGATAAAGGGATAGTGTTTAAACTCTCAAAGAACACACTGATACAAAGACAAAGGTGATTTGGTTCGTAACGCTCTAACCATACACTGCACATCCATGTGATTACCTGCCAAATATGTGAAATCCATTTTTTCATAGTTGTTAAATTTTAGACTCAGACGGGCACTGTTACTGTACTGTCTTTAGCAGCCACATGATTCTGCTCTGCTCTTTTTTATTGGCTCATGCAGCATCATCTGCAGATTTACTGTGTGAAATCTGGTGTAACTGCAAAGATAGGAGGCACTGTAACACAATTTTACAAAACTGTAACAATATCTCATCAAAGCATTTACATCATTTACATTTCAAAATATTTGCTATATGCATCCATGTGACTGAGTCTGTGTGTCTGATGTAAATCAACAAAAGATTTGACCTTAAATCTAGGACTCTTCATTTGTGGTCAGATGCTGCCCTCTGGTGGAGTGCTCCTGTCTGCACAGGTCACTCTCTTGGGCACTCTCTTGTAGCTCACTGTCTGTACTTGGCATTAGATCAGGCCAAAGGGAAGACTGCAGGTTAAAGCTGCAGGCACAGAGCTCCAAATTTTAATGCTGAATTAAAACGTCTATGTTATTTTGTAGCATAATATATATTGACATATCACCTAGGAGACCAAAATGTTTTAAGAGATGCTAAGGGATTTCCCCATTTATATCTTAATGGTCACTTGTCAAATGTGACCTATTGCCTTTAAATACAAAAGACTGTTAGTTTGATTCCAGGTCTGGGATTTGTACAGTATTCATAGGCTGCTCCCCTGACAGCTGCAAGTTTTAAAGATGTTTGACATACAGAGGTGTACTGACACACTTACACATGTCACACAACAACAGTTACTTATAATTAGGGCAGCATGATTCATTGTTTTATTAATCAATTTATCAAGTGTGTTATACACGATGAACAGTAGACAGGCAAAGGGGGGACAGAAATCAATGTAAATAAATCTAATGTGTGAGAAGTAAAAAAACAAAGAAAAAGCTTCTTAGGAACTTTGAAAACATTTGAAACATTAAATAATAATAAATAATGACTCATTACCTGAGTGAACCCTGAATTTATGCTTTGCTTCTCAATACTTTCCAACAACTGTTCTTCATGTGCTTCCAGCTCTACTGTTAAACTGCTATTGAGAAATGGAGTACAGTCTAGAACCAGAAATCAGAATATGACAACCTGCATATACAGAGTTGGCAGGGTTTGGTACCTTTGGTTTTAATTAAGGTGCTGGTTTTGCATGTTATTTATGCTGTTTTCATTTACAACATATACTGTATGAGTGGTGGAATTGCTTCTATTTAATGAAAACACACAAGTTACTCTTATGAAAAAGTAAAACAATCCCTGATCTCCTAAGTCTTAAGGTAAACCAACTAACCAGCTAACTTTATGATCTGTTTATCAATTTTTTTGTTCAGTAAGTTCAGTTCAGCAGCTCAGCTCAATATCTTCACATTACCTGGCTCATAGATGCAATAGAGCTAATGACCCAACTGTTTTCTCTGTACTGTGTTTATTGCGGCCAGTGGCCAACTGACTAGTGTGCAGTATGCTGTACCTGTATCAGATGTTTGTGCAGTTTGTTGCAGTCCAGCAGGGACAGCTCCTCTGGGAGGGACATCAGCAGGTTCAACAAGATAGCACTCTCTGAAGGAGCAAGGACAATATTAGAAAACAGATGTCTGAATGTCTGGGAAAGTTACAGCTGCTTCTAAGACTACAGAAATAACTGTCCAAACATAGACAAGAGCAAATTATTAGGGATGCACAATGTTTTCATGACCAATGTATTACTGGACAATAATTGGTCCAAATGATAAATTACTCCTCCAAATTTCAGACCAGTCATTAGTCCAGCTGTGTTTACATTTTTCATCTATATATAATTCCCAATAAGGAAGCATGATCTGATGTTAATTAATCTGCATATTAAGAAAATAGTTTATGGTGGTGAATGCTCTGTAAACATTGGTGTTGTATTAGAAAAAATAATTTGCCAGTCTAATAATTCACCCTTTGTTCCCCGTGTCATATTTTTTCGTTTCATAATAATCTATTTATATGATTAGTTAAACAGAGGAACAAGTTACTTATCTAACACTAAGATTCCTGAGTGAATAATATTTGCCATGCTGTTAACATAATGTGAAGCAGTGAATCTCCAACTCACCCATGGGGGTGAGACAACACTCCTCACTCGGCTTGTGGATGACACTCAGGTAGCGGTAGATCCTCTCAAAGTCCACTACGCTCTTGACACCAAGGGTCCTGGGACTGTCTTCTGTGGCATATTTGCTGGTGCGACCAAACCTGACATGAGCTGCTGCAGCAGAGGTGGAGAGTGGGGGTACAGGCTGGGTGGAGGAGCAGTTGGATGTGGGTAAACTGGAAGAGGCGACAGAGGATGGAGCAGTGCTGGGGAGTGGGGAGAGACTGCTAGCGGAGGAAGGGAGAGGTGTGTGAAGACCAGATGACGTGGTGGAGGTGGAGCGTTGTTCTGGTACCTGCTGGGTAGTCTGGATTACAGAGCTACCAACACTCAGAGTCTTTGCTGTACAGCTACAACTGGGTGTGGCCTGTGAGGCAGGCGGTGGGGTTGGAGGGGGCACTATGAGAATCTCTGCTGTACCTGGCCGGTGGGAGGTGGTGGCAGTGTGACAGGAGCAGGTGGCAGCTGCAGATGAAGTCCCACCCTTTTTAGCTGCGGCTGAAGACTGTGGCTGGGGTGGATGGATTCTGCTGTTTGGGACTCTAACCACTTTGGATAGTGCTGGGAGACTTTTAGTTTTGCCTCTGGTTGGTGCTGGAGTCTTGAGAACCAGGAGAGGACGGGCTGTGCTGGTGCCAGGGTTCTCACCTGAAGAAGCAAAAATCTTACACTGTCAGAGATGTAATGCAAGAAGAAAGGTGCAGCCCCACAGCCAGAGACAAACTTTTTTTTGACTTTATTATAAAACATATTTATAGAAAACAGCTGGAAAACTTATGTTGCTTGCAATAATATAAAAAAGATAAAAAATCAACTGACACCTGTGAGTAAGTAACACTACTTGTTAATCAGGTGTGTAATAGGTGGCACACGATGCACCATGGGCAGGCACTGCACCCAGTGTAGCCACAGGGTCAGAGCTTATTTGAAGTGACTACTATATATAAAACTTCTTGTAGATGCAAAACATCACACAAACTCCTACAAAGAGATGTACCACAAAGACAAGCAGACAAGACACACAGACTGACGGCTTCCTCCTGTGTAAGGGCCTTTTACATGTCTGTGATCATGGGCCCACATGGTCATGAAATAACAGGTGGTTGTGGGGACTGTGAGACAGATTTGCCCCCCATACACAATAAAAAGCTGGTAAGAGAACCTTGAGTTCGGAATATTATTCCAACTACAGTTCCAGTGTTTCTAGTGAGTGCTGTTCTCTGGACATGAACCACTAAAGCAGTTAACTTCCAGTCTTTCAATCACAGGACAAAAAATGTTTTTATCATTTAGTAATGTTTAAGCTTTTCACCCAGAGGCCAAGTACTGTTTTTTTTTTTTTGGTTTGTTTTGTTTTTATTCTACAACCAGATTGGCTAGTTGGTAGATTTGTTGGTTTAACTGTCTCTAAAAATCCATGTAAGCATAGATGCAAACACCAGACACACAACAGACAAATATTCGTCCTTTGTCTTCATTGGCCCTTTGGAGGAGGGAACAAGACTCAGACCCAAGATGTTAAAATGGAAAACTTTAAGTCAGTGTTGGGATGGGACTAGTGGGGAAAAGGTTGAGGGGCTGAGTAAGCTTGTAAACATGTTCTCAATGGAAACAGAAACAGAGGAAGCAGCAGAGTCATATGGACTAAGGATGGATAACCTATAACCCGTTAGAGTGACGCAGGCCACATTTTTTTAAAGTCTGTCTTTAAACAATATTCTCCTTCCATATGAACACTGAAACAGTTTTCATTCCTCCTCTTCATACTGTTCATTAAACAACCCTTTCTAACATGCTTCCACTGTAAGTGATGGAAGACAAAATCCATCAATACTCCTTGTTCTGTGCAAAAATATATTCCAGGTTCTGAAGTGAGGTTAAGGCTGCAGCAGTCAATGAGTCAAATCAAGCTTTATCTTAAAAAACAAACAAAAAAAAAAACACTTCATCAGTCAAACTGTCTGTTTGAAGTGTTTGAAGATTACAGTGACCCACTCTATCTGTTGGTGTTGGTTTGAATAAACAAATCATTACAGTGATCATTATTACTGTATACTGAAACAAAGAGTAGAATGTGTTAAAACACAGTCTTTATAAACTGTGTAGGTGTAGCTGCGATCAGGCAGGAGGCTCCATTATATATGCTGGAGATGACTAAGACTCTGGATAACTGATATTTACTGTCCAACAAACCTCAGCAGAAACTGAGGGTCCATACCTTGGATTGGTAAACGAGGCATTGGCCTTAAAGGGATGGTGCGACCAACTGGCCTGTCTTTGCCTGTGGGTGGTCTGTGGATCTGGGGGGGGTCACAGTTCCTCAGGGTACAAGGCTCTGTGGATGACACAATCAGCATCTGAAAAACACACAGAGAGGAGGACAGTGAGAGAAGAGACGTGGTGCCAGAGCGGTTAAATACAAGTTTGTTTCACCAAGAGCTTGAGTCCTACAGCAGATGTTTTCTGACTGGAAGGAACAAAATATCTTTAAGATACAACATCAAGTCAAATTTACAGGCGGCAGAAAGTATGACTTTAACAAAAAATGTCAGATTTTAACCAACTTTTATCACTGCACATCCATAATGTAGAAGACGAAAAATCAGAAACAAATAAGAATCTAACCAACCAGTCTTGTTGATATCTGTATCTGTACCTGAGAGAAAGCACTACAAATGGGTTCTTCATGGATTCCAGCCACAGCAGAGGCCATGTGTGTCCACACCTCGATGGGCTTTCTCACCTTCTCCTCCTCCCACCTCTTTTTTTTCAGCTTCAAGCTCGCACAAGAGATCACTTTGTTCTTCAGAGTTTCTACCACAGAGTGGATCTAAAGGAGGGGACAGTCCACACAGCTTTACACACTGCACATACACCAATGTACACAAAGAGCTCCTCAAAACAGAGGAGCTGCAGTGTCACATTTTTGGATTTAATGCTTGTTTTTACATTACAGAACTGTAAACTGAATACATCTAGGATTTGGATCATAAGTCTGTCAGACAGGATGTGAGGATGACACCTTTGCAAACTTATTACACGATTATTTTTCACATTCTGCAAAGAGATGTTACAACTGCTGTACAGTTTTATATATTCAGTCAGTGTTAAAACTACCACCAAACACAGTGAGGACTAGATCTGGATTTCCAAATGACAGATGAAATTATGTTTAATTCCTAATAATATTTGTTTTTGGAATAGAACACACATTTTTGCATAATGTCAATAAATTCTTATGAAACTGACAAAGAGAAAACTTCTTATTAGTGATTTAACAAGTCATCAAATACTTATTTCAGAGTAATTTAATAGAAGCACAGTCCGAATACCTTACTGCTGCAATTTAGAGTAAATGTCATAATAATTTCTGAAAAAAAAAAAAAAAAAAAAAATCTTCTGTAAGTAGTTCAAGTCCCTTACATTTCCTAAAACAGTGCCACCCAGACTACATGTACAGAGAATATGACTAGGTTTTAGTGTGGGATTAACCCAGTAGCAAAGCCCCTTTTTTTCTCCTCCTTTTTTTTGTATGATTATTTTGTTTTTTTTTTTTTTGGGGGGGGGGGGGGTATCCTTTACTGATAGGATAGTGGGAGAGACGGGAAACAGGGTAGGGGAGTGACATACAGCAAAGGTCCGACCAGATCTGGAGTTGAACCGGGGATCAGTAGCTCTGAGCACTGAGGCCCATGCAGTACGCAGAGGTATTTTAGCACTGGATGGGGCTGCAGATACCTTCAGCCTAATCTGTTCTGCCTCGTACTGTGTCAGTTTGTTGGCTCATGGCTGATTCTGTAGCTGTAATGAGATCCACTATGGGCAGTTGTTGTGGAGATATGGCAAAATTGAGTCCTTTGGCTAGAAAGGTAGACAAACTGGAGGGGGTCCAATCGTTATTTGACCATGGGCCGAAGCTGATCCAGGATGAGTCTTTCCAGGGTCTTCATGATGTGTGTCGTCAGTGCCACAGGTCTGTTGTCCTTGGAATCACTGGGACGTGGCATCTTTAGCACAGGAACGAGGCATGACGTCTTCCACAGGATGGGGACCCTCTGAAGATTAAGGCTCAGGCTGAAGACATGGTGACACACTCCACATAGCTGGGGGGCACAGGGTTTGAGGACCCTGGGGATCACCTCATCCAGACCTGCAGATTTGCCTGCGTGGAGTCTCCTCAGCTGTCTTCTGACATGATCAGCAGTGATGTCCAGTGTGGAAGTGTTGAGCTGGAGGGTGCAGTCAGCATGGGAGCTCAGGGAGGAGGTGTGAGGGGGGTCATCACAGGATGATGAGGGGCTGTAAGAAGAGGAGGGAGGGAGAGAGAGTGGAGTAGGCACAAGAGTCTGTGGGGGGGTGAGCCGGGGTCACAGTATCAAATCTGTACAAAAAAAAAAAAAAAGATTGAGTTTGTTTGCCCAATCCACACTGCTTCCAACTCCTCTATTGCTGGTTGGTCTCAGCCACTCAGACCCCTCTCATGTTGTTTTGCTGGAGATTCCACTCCAGCTTCCTCCTGTAGTTTTCCTTGGCCTCCTTGATGACCCTTTTCAGTTCCGTCTGGATTGTTCGCACTTCCTCCCTGTTGCCAGCTCTGAAAGCCCTTTTCTTTCTGTTGAGTATGGCTTTGATGTTCTTTGTTACCCACAGATTGTTGTTTGGATAGCAAAGGACAGTCTCTGGTGGGACAATGGTGTCAACACAGAAGTTGATGTAGTCTGTGATACACTCTGTGAGCCCATCAATGTCCACTCCATGCAGCTCACAGAGTGTGATCCAGTCTGTCACCTCAGAGCAGCCCTCCAGTGTGTCATTGGGCTCTCCTGACCTTCTCCTCACTGTCCTAGTGGTTATAGGCTGCTTCTTCACCATGGGCACATAGCAGGGGTTGAGGTGAATCAGGTTGTGATCTGACCAGCCAAATGGGGGGAGGGGAGGTGAGCTGTAAGCATCCTTAACGTTTGCATACAGCAGGTTCTCTCCTCTCTGGTGGGACAGCTCACATTCTGGGTAAATGTGGGGAGTGTAGTGTCTATGGTGATGTGTTTGAAGTCACCCAAGATAGCAACGAATGCACTCGGGTATTGAGTCTGTAACCGGGCTATTGCGGAGTGAATGGTGTCACTTGCCGACGTCGGGTTGGCCGAGGGGGGGCATAAACTGCCACAATGATAACGTGAGAACTCCCTGGGCAGATAATATGGTCGCAGTCCAACAGCACACAATGTCTGGGCCACAAATACGCTCCTTGATGGTGATGTGAGAGGGACTGCACCATCGGTTGTCCACTAGAACGGCAAGCCCCCCTCCGTTAAGCTTACTGCTCTTGGTGCCGTCTCTGTCAGCCCATACAGTGTGAAAGCCCTCAATGTAAACACTGTCATCAGGAATATCCTGGTGCAGCCATGTCTCAGCGAAGGACATTAGGCTACATTCCTGATATTCCCTCTGACTCTCCAGGCAAGCGCTGTCAGCTCATCCATTTTATTAGCCAGGGACCTCACGTTCCCCATGATGAGAAATAGAAAGTAAAACTGTTTAAATAGAAAGTTAAGAAAGTGAAGCCGAAGCAACTGCAACAGGCTGCACGTGAGTTGACGGATGTGCAACTCGCAAACTAAACAACAATAGGACTTAATATAATATATATTAGTCAGCCCCCATAGTGTCTACTTAGAAAACTTTTGCCCCTTAAAAAATAGTTGATGAAACCTGTCATTCTATAAATGATCAGAAGTGTAAGCAAAGTGTGTCAAGGTTAATGTTTGTTTGCCCACCTTGAACAGGGAAAGTGTTTTACAGTGAAATGTAGTTCATACCATGCATACAATATGGAGGCGTTGAGGAGTTGATCTGAGACTATTTTCTCCAGAATTTTTGACACAAAGGGACGCTTGGAGATTGGCATGTAATTGCCACGGACAGAGGGATTAGGTTTTCTGAGAAGCAGCTGGACACTGTTGATGATAAAAACAGTTATGGTCTGGACTGTAATTCAGACTACAGTGCTAATTCCAAAATACAAGTTACATGAGCTACTTATTGAGAAAGTTATTTTGCTTCACATTAAATAAGAGGTAAACAGCCTGTTTGTTGTGTGTTGAAGGGACTTTCAATGGATTGTTCTAAAATGCCACAATTCCAGTTCATACTCTGTGTGCACATAGTCTGCATTGTGATCATTTATTAAGTACAATGGGGCTTGAACTACTTTTTACCTGAACATTTTCTATGTGAAAAAATGAAAACTCATGGACATTATGCAATAAACATGTCATATTCCAAAATCACAACTACAAATTAAATTAATTATGACTGCATCTTTTATTTTGAAATCGGGATGTAGTCCCTGCTGTGTCTTAGGGGTAGTTTTAACAACATACCATTTCACAAATACTGCCATCTTGGATTTTGATAAGCCAACACCTAGGTTGCAGGATGCATTGTAGGATAGTTTGATAGTCATTCTACACAGTGAGACTAAGGGAGAGGCAAGGTATAAGTAAATGGAAAGTAGATGGACAGGTCTGAAACTTGGACAGTTGAAGAATTAAAAAGTTGGACAGGAAAACAGTATCTCATTTCCATTACATCCACATCACAGACCAACAGTGAGACTTTTTGAATGTCATGTAGATACATCTATATGCAGAGAGCCTAAGCTCCAACAAATCCTTTCAAAACTAAAAATAAATGCTGTTGTCTGCAGTTTCTGTCAGTGTAAAAGAATTAACATAAGACTGAAAGTTATTATAGTATTGCACTGTACAGACAACTGTCTATTACTGTGGCTCAGTTTATTCATTAAATATATTATTGTAACTATATTCTACACTAATTTAATATATTCATATTTACCATAGAGTTAATTATTATACATTTGTATATTATATTTATATTTTATAATTATCAGAAAACAGATTGTGCTGGATATCTCTAAGATAATACACATAATACTATAAACCAAGGATGTATGGGTTATGATAGCGAGTCACCAGATGTGACATTTAAATGTCTTTCTAACCCTAACCCTACCCCTTTTTTCTAAACTTTGGTATGTAGCTGGGCACTTGTTGAATCTGTAATGGATGGCTTAGTTGTGATGTTGCCAATATAAGATCATATATTCAACATGATTTTGATGAGTCACAGCCCACGTACTATTCCAATTCAAAGTCTGCAAAGACTGTATCACGTTACTTCATTAAGTTTCAGTATCTTTCATATCTTCGAAACGGTCTATGGCAGAGTGTGTCCAGTTTGCAGTGAGTAAGTCATTTAAATGTTGTTGAATGTAATATCAGCCAGATGAATGTGAAAAAGTATCTGTAAGAAATGACTTCAAAAATGACATAAAAATAGATGACAAACCGAGAGGCAGATGGGACTCAGGTTTGTCAGTAATATTTCTCCATAAGAACAGAACCGTACCTCTGAGATGGACCGAGTGGGCACCTGTTTTCTCAGGAAAGCATAGTCGATGTCTCCGTGGCCTCCGACGGTCCTGTTCAGTTTTCTTAGGCTGTTCAGGAGCTTCTTCTGCTCCGCTCGCTGCCACTTGGAGGCCTTTTTACCCAAACGCTGCGGTCCCAGTTCAGGTCTTAGGCTGAGATCTGGTTTAGATCGAGTTCGAGGAGGTGGCTTCATCTTGTCTCACGGCGCTAATATAAACCGCGGTGAGCCAACAACACCCGAACAGATTCACGAGATTAACTCCGGCTAGTTCAGTTGGTGCAGCTCACCGAACATAAACTGCAACATTTACTGTTTCATTCTTTTACATACATTTATTGTATAAACTTTTCACTAGAGTTAAAATACGCACCTTCAAGACACAGACCATACTGTCAGAGCGGCCGACTGTGTCCAGCTCACGGTTGTGTTGTATACACGCATCAAAGTTTCTGACTTCCGGGTTACTTCCGGGTGCATGCATCCCCTGAATTTGCGCAATAGTGTTACCCATTCCCAGAGCCAGGGATTTTTTTTAAATTGCAAATAATAAACAATATAGTGCAAATCTTTCAACCATTAGAATGTTAACAGGTTCAATGAAACAAAATAAAATTAATCAATTTAAGGAAAAATTATTGATTTCAAATAGAAAAACAACAAATTTGGAGGATAATTTTATAAGCCTATTCTTATGGATAAATAATTTTGCAATAGTATTCCATTACAACAGAGGTCATTATTCTTGTTTGGCAGGATCATACCAATGGATGATTTAGCCATCTGTGTGTGTCAAGCCGGAATGTATGTGGAATGCCACAAGAGAAAAATATATGGTCTGATTTTCACAGAGCGTGTATGCATCATCAATATAAAAAAACACACACAACAAAAGATAAACACTGTTCACTATTTTGAAGTGTGTTTCTTTCGTTTTGTGGGTATAGTGAATATTAGATAGATTATTCTAAGTTTGATAAGTGAATTTGCATCAAATTTATGTAGCATATCATTTTTGTTTTGTTTTCCGGAGTAAATATTTTCAGTAAGACAATTTGAATTTTTCGTTCTCAGACAAGTGAGAACGAGAGAATCATTGCATCCGTTGAGAGAACCCGTAGATGGTCGGCACAACTGGAAGTTACTTTTGATTTTTTTTTTTTTTTTTTTTTCACCTTTATTTGGATACGATAGTGGAAATGAGACAGGAAACAGGGAGAGAGAGCAGGGGGATGGCACGCAGTAAAGGCCGAACCTCCTGGTGCGTCACTGGTAGTTTTATGCAGGAAATGCTAACACGCAGCTCTTAGCGCTGTAGCAGTGTCAAGTTAGCCACAGTTAACACAGTTAAACTGTGGCTAACTGTGGCTAACATGACGCGGTTTTAATCAAACTAATTTCACGAATGATTTTGAAAATAATTTAATATGTTTTGATTTTCTACTGATTCTGCCTTGCTACATTTTATTTTCACTTTTCTGTGTCAAACTGTGCAAAAATGCCCACAATGAGCTTTCCAGTGGTGTCTTAATTTGAAGAGTTAGACGGATGTCTCGCTTTCTTTGCTAACTTGACTCTATATTGAACCGTGTGAAGAGAGCAGCTCCGCTGATGTAAACTTTCCATTTGACTTGAATGATATTCAGCGTTCAGCCATTCTAACGAAGAAGGTAACGTGTAATTAATGTGATAAAGAAATCGTATGTTCTCTGAAGTTCTTAGACAGCTCCGTATTATCTCACCAGCTTCACGTTTGGTGATTGTAGCTAGCTACAACGGATACCGGCTCTCAGACCTATTATTGAGTTCCCTCCCACTCCATTTTACTTTTACCTAAATAATACAACAGCAGACATTTATACAACAAACACTCGTTGTCTTTGCGCCACAATACGTTTAGTACTCGTACTCTGTCTATTCCAGGCGATAGACAGAGCCTAGATTTCATTATGCTAGCATGCTACTCGGCGAGTCCGCGACGGTACCTGTTTCCAGAGAGCATCTGTTAAAATAGTGGTGCTCGAATTCTTTACTTATCGTTAATGGATCCATCATGTGTCTAGGTAAATCCAGATCATAGCTGATCCACCAGGTACTGCACAGTTTCAATGAAATCTTGACTTTAAAACATGGAGCCTGTTCTGGAACACCTGTTACATTCTCCTTAGTCGTCTGGTGGGGTTTAAGAAGATGTAAAGGCTTTATAAATGTCCAGAGATGTCAAGTATTCATTTAAGGTGTTTCTCTTGACCAGTTGTCGCTGTGAGCATGGCGGAGCGGGAGGAGCGCCGCTTCGCCGAGATTTCCCGAGAATCTGTCAAACTCATGGCCGAGAGTGCAGGCGTGGAGCTCGGCGACGATGTGGCCGGTCTGCTGGCTGAGGACGTGTGTTACCGGCTCAGGGAGGCGACACAGGTCAGTGCTGCCCCGCTGCATGGATCATGTGTGCACTGTAAAGTCTTCATCATGTAAAACACAGGAAAATGCATGCTGATGGCAGGTTACCTTTGTGTTGTTCTGGGGCCACACAGAGCAGCTCACAGTTCATGAGACATGCCAAGAGGAGGAAGCTGACAGTGGAGGACTTCAGCAGAGCTCTGCACTGGAGCAATGTGGAGGTGGGAGTGTTAAAAGTTGTAATGTTCACAGTTGTCAGTGGCGTAATCAGTCTGCTAGACATGGACATGCTACAGCTGTCACAGCCTTCAAGCTGTTTTTTTTTTCTGTGTTCATCAGGCCATTTGTGGTTATGGGGCCCAGGATGCTCTGCCTTTTCGTTCAGTGAAAGAAGGAGAGTTTTTCTTCATTGAGGATCGAGACATCAACCTGGTGGAGTTGGCTCTGGCCACCAATATTCCCAAAGGCTGTGCTGAGACCATGGTACGAGGTATGACCCACTGTGCTGTTCCAAACTATAGACAGATGTATCCCTGAGGCTGCTGCCAGTCCACGTTCCAGATCTTTGGATCAAAAGGTATATGACCCTTACAAATTATTCCTCCTGTTTCTTCTCTTTTCATGTCAGTGAACGTGTCATACCTGGATGGGAAAGGCAACCTGGAGCCTCAAGGGACTGGTGAGACCACACAATGACTAATGTCTTGTCTACACAGTCTGTGTAGTAAAAGCAGCATGTCACTCTAGATACACCCATAAGAAAGAAGAGAGAAAGAGGTCAATACATATATTGAGCAAAATGTCAAGCTATTCCTTTAATGTCAGAAGTTTATTAAACCAATTCCTGCCTCTGATGAGTGTATCGGGGTAATTTGTGGAGGCAGCAGTATTCTGACCTTACTGTTGAATTGCCACAGTTCCCACAGCAGTGCAGTCTCTATCAGATGACATGTTGAAGTACTACCAGCAGATCACACGGGCCATACTGGGAGAGGACCCCCACCTCATGAAGGTAAACTGCTGCTAAATAAAGGCTGACATTTTGTGTGGCGAAACTATGTATAATTTCTAACATTTTTCTTGTGTGTGTGTGTGTGTGTGTCAGGTAGCTCTGCTGGACCTGCAGTCTAATTCCAAGATTGCTGCCTTGCTACCTTATTTTGTTTATGTCATCAGTGGGGTAGGTTTTCAATCCACTAATCCAACTTTTTACCAACACTAATAGGTCATCTAAGGGTATGTGCTGAGGCCAAGCACTTGATCTGTAGCCATCTTCTAACTACAGGACAAAATACTATGATTTGATTTGTGTGGTTAGGAACCCAGTTGATTGATACTCTGGCATGGTTCTGGTTGCTGACTCTGGACTACAGCTGACTCAGGTACTGTTAACTGAAGATGACTCTCAGCCCAAACCAGCCAGTACTAACATGATCAACAATCAGACAGCATATATCAACCAGAGCTGGTTCACTGTTGCTCTCACAGTGCTGTAACATGCCTATATTCAGCCACAGTAGAACTCAGATCTCTCCCTGGGCAGTGGTAGGGTTACAACATTTTGTTGGAAACTTTCCATGGGAATTAATGGGAATAATAAAAATGTGCGAACCTGCAGGTTAGCCTATAACAGGGAACTCATTTCTAGAATCCTGTTCGCCACAGCAGGACTATTGAAGTCACACCACTACATCTGAGCCCACAGACTACATCCAGTCAAGTCAGTTTGGATCAGATTACTGGGCTCAATATATTTGATTTGTGGTATTGAAGTTTAATGAGCAAAAAATGTGTTTAAGTCTGGTTCTGCTCAAGATTTCTAGATATTACATGTTTGAAAATAAACAAAATAGTGCACCATTAATATTCCAGAGAGCAGGCTGTATATCTGGTGATTATTGGACATTTTTGGACATTAAAGAGCCTGATGGCTGCTGGCACAATGGACTCTCTGTTGCGTTGAGTCCTGCACTGCGGAGGTAATCAGTCTGTGGCTGAAGGTGCTCTACCGAAACACCCTAAGGTCATGTAGCAGGTGAGAATTATTGTCAAGGATGCACTTCAGCTTACTGAGCATCCTTACCTCAGCCACCTGCTGAACTCAGCCCCGATGGTGGACCTCACTCTCTTAATCGGTTTGTTCAGCTGGAGGTGATTGAGGTTGCACCAGTCCACAAAGTCCATGATCATGCCCCTCATGTCCTCCTCTGATACAACGACAACCGCTGAGTCATCAGAAAATTTCTGAAGAAAGCAGGTGTCCGAGTTGTACCGGAAATCTGATGTGTAAACCGTGAAGAGGACAGGGAACAGGACAGTTCCTTGAGGGGCCCCTATGCTGATCAGGAGCTTGCTCGAGATGTGGTTCTTCAGGCAGACATACTGTGGTCTGCAGGTCAAATAGTCCATGGTCTAGGCAACCAGTGCTGATTCCACCTGCATTTTCCTCGTCTTCTCACCAAGCAGTCCTAGCTGGATCGTGTTGAAGGCGCTTGAGAAGTCAAAAAACATAATCCTCACAGTCGCATCGGAGGAGTCCAGATGTCCATGGGTCCTCTGCAACATGTAGATGAGGGCATCATCCACTCTGATGTTCAGTTGATACGCAAACTAAAGGATCCATGTACGTCATCATCCTGGGTCTTAAGTAGGAGAGAACCAGCCTCTCGAGTGCCTTCGTGATGTGAGAAGTGAGCGCTACAGGCCTATAGTCAGCAGGGAGTCTCTTCTTGGGCACAGGGACTATGCATGATGTCCTCCATAGCTCAGGGATCTTTTGTAATTTCAGACTGAGGTTGAAGAGGTGTGTGAGGATGTCATACAGCTGACTGGAGCAGGAGTCTTGGGCTAATGCCATCAGGACCAGCCGCTTTTCCTTGCTTAAGCCTGTCCAGTTCTCTCCTCACCTGAAATGGCTGAAAAAATGGTGTTAGTTAACTGTGATGCTGTTTCTTCTGCCAAAGACTGTAGGTTCTAGTATAGTTCCTTAGCTGAGAAGTGTTCGTCTATTCATCTAACCTGTTTATATTGATTTATCCAGCATCAATTGTAAAATATTTGATCAGTTTCCAACTTGGAATATTTCCAAATTCCCCAGCTTAACATCCTGTGGAAAGTTTCTGGAAATTTTCACCCCCTAGTCAGTGGCTGTTCATTTAGCAGAGGCAGAGCACTGGTGCAGAGCCATTGCAGCCACTGATGATACTGAGATCAGTTCATCAGTAAATTAGAAATTGAAATCCCTGAGGTGGAGCTTTCATTTTAACAGTCATATATCATCAGTTTTTAAAGGCCCTGAAACATCTTTAAATTTGATGATGTGCAAGTCAAGAAAAATATAATGTGTCCTCATGGCAAATGAATATGAATTCATATTCCTAACTTTATGTGTAAAATATTGCTAGTGTTTGTTTCTATTTGTCCATGTGTTGATCCTGTGGGTGTTTCTGTCTGTAAAGGTGAAATCAGTTAGCCATGACCTGGAGCAACTCAACAGACTCCTCCACATGGTGAAAAGCCTGGTCCAGAACCCCTACCTGTACCTGGGCTCATATGTCCGGAGCCTGGTCTCCAGCGTCATGTACTGCATCTTAGAGCCACTAGCTGCTTCCATCAACCCCCTTAACGACCACTGGACCCTCAGGGACTATGCTGCCCTGCTCCTCAGCCATATCTTCTGGTGAGCACATCACAGCAGGCTGCTTCAACACAGTTTGTTTATGGGCCTCAAATGTTACAGGCAATGTTCCCCCTAATTTTTCATGTGTCTGAGCATACACACAAACTCCCCAAGAATTCCTTGGACCACTGTGAGCAACATCAGACGTGCACACTAATTTTATGCACTACATAGTTTTGCTGTGCGCAGAGAAAGCGGGAGCAGTGTGCGATTGCACAGGCGTGCAGCGTTTAGGGGAGCATTGGTTACAGGTCCATGTTATCATTACATGAGATACTATTACCACATTAAAACCATACATGATGTGTTATATGAAAGAACACTAAAACATTACTGTTAACATTAGCAGGTCAATATTATTGATAATAATATACAACAATACATGCAGTATTGTTAAATGTCACCTTTTAATTCACAAAAATTCACCTCTGAGGACTTGACATTAGCAACTGCTGAGGTCAGCAGTGGTGGGTAACACAGCCTCTTACTAGGGGTTTAAAGATACACTGATCTATATTGATTCAGTGATCAACAATCAATCAAACTTTCAGCCCCTTTTCTGTGGAAAGACTGTCTCCATACCCAGCTCTAGACAGACAGGCTTCACAGCTTCTAAGATGGCAACACATTTAACGCTGAAATAATAGTACTTCAGTTTAACATTCTAAATAGCATTTCTTCACTAATCCAACACTAAAATAATATGAAGCTCAATATATCAGAATGTGGCACTTTAAAGTGAACAGGTCTATTTTTATTAAGAAAAGATTATTTTTCATTTAAATGTCTGGCCGAGCCCAATAAATTATTCAGCAGATTAATCAATCATGAAGATTACCATCAGTTATCAAAGTCTCTGCAGTATCAGCCTTAGCTTGTTGCGTCTGTTTGATTCCAGACTTCCCAGACAATAATTTTGACTCAAATAGTCAGAGATGAAAGTAGTTTATTTGGCCTGTGGGAGGCAGCAGACCGAGCTGAAAACACAACAACCTTATCACAGCTAATGTGTTATCAAACAGTAACATTCATCTGAGTCACGTTCACCTGGTGAATGATGTTTTCTGTGCAGGACTCATGGTGACCTGGTGAGTGGTCTCTACCATCAGATCCTGCTGTCGCTCCAGAAGGTTCTGTCTGATCCAGTAAGGCCTCTTTGCTCCCACTATGGAGCTGTGGTGGGGCTTCACGCTCTGGGATGGAAAGTATGTTCACTTCCTCCTTCTCCTCTCATCTTGTGTTTCTGCATTAAAGGAGTCTTCATCAGATAAAACCAAAAAGTGTAAAGTTTGTGGCTGATGAGTTACCGCTTTCATCTACTCAGCAGTACAGCTATTGAAGAAAATTCTGTGACCAAATATACATTTGTGGAACATAAAAATGATAGACTTTCCTTTGCAATGTCCCATTAATTTTCTTTACGGTCTGACTGTCTGATCACTCATATTGTTCATGTGCCTGTTCCAATACTTCACTGACATAAATTGTTGACATTCAAGATGGCAGGTTTTATTCTCTAATGGAAATACCTGGAGAACTACTAGAGATCTAGACTAGAGACAGGCTCCAATCTTTTATGTATTGCCCTCAGTTCTTCTGTTATGTGCTCATTTATTTTCTCACTGTCTGCTTGTCTTAATGCTCTGCTCTCAGTTCTCACCGGTCATCTGTATGAGAGTAATCTGTGTGTGTTTTTCCTGACAGGCTGTTGAGAGAGTTCTCTTTCCACACCTTCCTGCCTACTGGGCCAACCTCCAGGCTGTGTTAGATGACTACTCTGTTTCCAATGCTCAGGTTAAAGCAGATGGACATAAGGTCTATGGAGCCATTCTGGTCAGTACTGCAGTAACACATATTTCTGTTATACAATGATACATTGGTTTTGGTGTTGTGCAGTGACTGATGTGTTGGTCATTTCATTAAAATTCACCAGAGGAAAAGCCGCATAGGTGAGAGGGCTGACATATAGAGACAAACAACCATTCACACTTAAACTCACAACCACAGAGAATTTAGAGTCACCAGCTAACCTACGTGTCTTTGGACTGTGGGAAGAATTTCATGGCAGTGTGTCTGTTACATTATGGAATACAGTATATTGTGTGCAAAGCTGGCAGTTTGTCCTCATGGTACAGAAACAAACAGCTGACAGACACAGAGGTACTACATCATCTCTCTCCTGCTGTAGATGTTGTACCATGTCAGGAAGTTGTGATGTGTGTGCTGCAGGTGGCAGTAGAGCGCCTGCTGAAGATGAAGGCTCTGTCCCTGTCTCAGCCAGCAGAGGGAGGCTCCAGCAGTCAGACAGGCTCTGTGCTGGGTGCTATGGGATACAGAGTGAGCTCCCCTGGCCTCAGCCCCCCTCCAGAGCCTCTGTCAGAAGCCACTCTAGGGATTGCCAGCCACCTCCAGGCGGGAGGGGCGGGTTGTCCCTGGGAGGAGTGGAGCCCAGTCCCTCTACCCGCCATGTACAGTGAGCTCTACTCCTTCTTTGGAGACAGCCTGGCTGTCAGGTTTAGTACTGGACCAGGGTTTGGCAGCTACCCCTCTTGCACCCCATCCCAGCTCAGTGATGCCAGGAAGGAACCTCCTGGACCCACATCCAACCCTGACACCACCCGTAAGATGCCACAGCTGACTGCCAACCTCAACATCAGCCCCAGGCATGACGGGAGCCCTCGCACTGACCCACCCCCACCCAGCCTGGCTGCTACAGGGTCAGGAAGGTGAGGCAAACAAATCCAACTCTTTTTGTAACCTAACATATTCGGTTGGAGTACTGAATGTTTCTGACTCTCTTTTCCCTGTCAGGTCCCTGACTCGCTCCTCCTCCTCCTCCGCCTCAGTGCAGCGGTCCAGATCTTCCTTGTCACGCTCAGGTCAGCGCTCGGCAGGTCTGTCACGTGACGTTTTCCCCAAAGCTCGCTTCACCTCTCCTCAGACCGGACCCCCGGCGTTCTCCTTTCTCATTGGTGGGCGACAAATGGGCCGTCGTTGCCAAGGCCGCCGCCCATTCCAGACCACTTTTGTCCCAACTCCACCTCTCTCTGCCATCCCATCACGTGCCTACGCCCACAAATTGCCTGTCATTGGCAGGGTGGGTAAACCTGTGCACCGCTGGGCATGTTCCCATTACTCTCTTCACCTGCCTTTATAGAGAAGAGGGTCCCAGGGACCAGAAACTGACTTCAGACTGCTTTACTACAAAGTGGAGTTTGACTGCTACAGACCTTTAAGGGCTCATATTCATATTTTTCATCTTGAACTCCCAGTAATTAGTCTTCTGCGATGATATTTTCATAGTTGGAAGTAAGGATTCTGTTTTAACGTCATGTTGGAGAACAACAATCAGACAACACTCCACTGAGGCAGCAAAGGTCTTTATGCTCAGTTCAACTGCTCTAAGGCCACAATGTATAGTCATTAATAATGTACTTTGGTAACTCCAGACTCCGATAGAAAGCTCTGAAAGCAGCTCAGACTGCACCTGTTGTCACAGGGATTGTTTCATTTTTCTGCTAAAAATCTTAAGTCATCAGAATTATTTCAAAGATGCTACAATGAAACAATTCTACACATATTAATATGAAGTTGTTGAGGCTACCTGTGTGTGCAGGGTAACAAGTAAAATGTGGCTAACCAGGCTTTATCAACCCATGTTTTGGTTACCTGTACAGCTCAACACACTACAGCCTAGGATTTTCATCTTTGACATTTAGCAAAAAACTACAAATAAATATAAAAGACAAGATAGTCATGTTCAATCATCAGTGATGAATGGCTGAAATCTTCATTAGTGTTCCTGTAAGTTCCCCATTGTTCTGTAAAGCTGTGGTGTTATTGTATGTGTTTGTATTTTCTCTGTCTGTAGTGCATTTCTTTAGATGGCACATGAGTTTTCACTTTGGTAAATGTTTGCTTTTTTCACTCAAACTGTAGTTTGTAACTGAAACTGTTTTGTCTGTACCATTGTCTATTCTTCAGTTATAATACATTGAGCTTGGTCAGCTGCTGTAGTTTTCACTTAATCATTCCCAAATACCCGTCAGTGTTGACCCTGTTTTGTAGCTGTTGCACACTTTTGCTGCCCGTACACTGGTGTTTCTCTGACTCTACTGTTGCTTTTTAGATGAGTGTAGATGTGTCTGACTGGGTTTTTTCAGCAGTTAAATGATGAACCACTCTAACATCCAAATGAAGCAACTTGAGCTGCTGTTACTGATTCATATACCCATTAGATTCCAAAACTGGACATATTCAAACTCTGTCAACAGTCCAAACAACAGTGTTGACTTCACAGTAAAGGAACAAAGAAAAGTCACACATTGTCATATTTGAGAAGCTGGAACCAGAGTCCAATATTTTTGTGTGATTTCAAGATTATTGGTGATTAGTTTTCTGTTGAGCAACTAATTGGCTAGTTAACTAATTATTTTAGCCCCAGACTCAGAGTTAGTTGAGGGTCTTCTCTGTAACGATTGCACCATTTTGCTGACTAAATATATAATAAGAAGTAGAAGCTTGTTGAGGCCTGTCAGAGCTGAGTGTCAGGAATTCTACACACAGATGGACTGATATGCAGTGATGACAAAGCATTGAGACTGATTACCTGGACAGCACAGTGTCAGAACAAACAGCATCCAGTCCTGCCATGTATTTGAAAAAAAGGTTTGGTTATTTGTAGGCATGGGATGATATGAAAATTATTATTCAGGCCAAAATAATTGTGATAAATGATATCACGATAATCATGATATGCTTTAAACTCCAACCCACTCAGACACGTCCAAAACACACTGAAATCACTTTACGTTTTGGTAAGAAAAAAACATTCTTACTGCATCACAGATGGGAACATTCTTTTTAGTGAAAACCAATCAGTCTTTAGGTAATTAGAAATCATGAGGTCCCTCCTCAAAACTAAGGAAAAATAAATAAAATAGGCTACATCAAGGAAGATGACTTTTCTGTCAAATAAATTCCAACTGATTTGAGCTGTTCCCTATGGGCTGTCGTGAAATGTATGTTACGGTTAACGTTGAAAGGAAAAACTAGTAGGCTGCAGACAATTTGCCAGAGACCGCTCTGCTCTGAGACAGCGGAGCTATTTGCTGTTTAGCTGCACAGCTAACGTTACCTGGCTAACGTTAACTTAATTCACCGGTGACCAAAACAGCATCACAACGTAACAAGCATTTAGATAAACGTCAACGGTAGTATAACTGAACCAATCAGTAACGTTAGTAAATTTTACATGGAGTTTTTTGTTTTGGAATCCATAGTATTTCCACACATCCGCTTTAACTTGCGGGAATACAATGGGCAAACTGAACCGTCAGCCTGATTTTGGAATGACCTTCTGGTAATTCAGTATAAATAAATACAGGACTGTATGTTGGCAAGTTGGACTGCTTATTTTTAAGTCACTCGTGAAGATATTAACGAGTATCACCATTCGCGATTATCCCGATGTTGGAAATTTACTACAATCAACTTACTGTGCATATTTTATTTAATTTTTCTATCGCGAAGGGCAATAAATCGTACATCGTCCCATCCCCAGTCATTTATCATAGAATAGAAATATCTGTCGCACTTCTGAAGCTTTTTTCCCCTTTAGAGCCAAGACATGCCTGACAGGTATAATTCTGAATCTCCAGCTGATCTGTCTCTTTGGCTGAGCCTGTGACCCACTTTACCTCTCTAAATATTTAAAGCCTAACTGGCTCTCAGCATCTGCTTGCAGTCTGTGGACGAACAGATCAGTCTGAACCAGCAATGACCCGGCTCGTGTCTTCACCGGGAGTGTAGATTCAGATGAATGCCTTCTCCTGCCTGGTTGTCTGCTACCTGCTCTTCATTTTGCTGGGAGGCGTGGTGTTCACGGCCGTGGAGCAGCCGATGGAGAAGGAGCTGAGAGCCGGGGTGGAGGAGCTGCAGCGCTCCTTCTTGCAGAAGAACCCCTACGTTGAGAAGAAGGGGCTGAGGGGGCTGCTGAAGAAAACTCTGTCTGCTCACCACAGAGATGGTGCTGTTCTGATTCAAAGGACTTTGTCATTGACACTCTGACCACCATGGGAAAGATGCTGCACAGAAATGGATTAATGAATATAATCTGATTACTCTGTCACTTAATATTATAATTGTTTTATTGCTAAATGCTGGAAGATAGAGGAAACACCCATTCACCATGTTTAAAAAAATATATATTTACAGACACATAGAGGTGCAGGGTCACCCTGAGCCACACTCACAGACTGTTACAGCTGATTTTCTTCTTCCTCAGGTTCTGACTCATGCACCCCTGAATCAGCTTTTCTCTATCTTCTACTGCACCCCAAGGATCACTGTTAGCCGTCACTCCTCACTGATTCACTGTTTTTATTGTAATCCTTTATTTGAAACTGTCCATCATGAGTGTGACAGTGTGATACTCCAACACAGGGGCACATATAGGTCTCATCAGCATGAGCAAATTCATTTACTCATTCAACATACCTGTAACCTGCCTATAAAACTAAACTGCTGCAGACAGGTTTTCTAAATGCTGACTTTGCTAACTTTGTCTGGTGTCTTTCTTTCTGCCAGCCACCGAAAAGTTATCCAGAAGTTAGACTGACCTTACTTTCATGAACAGGCAGTGTGTACAAGACTGACCACAAGGTGTCACCTAATGTACAGCTGTGGAGCAGGTCTGGGAGAAGACTTTGCAACAGCATGGGCTGACCAACACACTAATTCTACCAGTAGTTCTTTTTTTTTTTTTTTTTGTTAAGTTATTTTTTGGGGGGGACTTTTTGCCTTTATTTGATAGGATAGTGAAGAGAGGCAGGAAATGGGAGAGAGTAGGGGAGTGATATGCAGTAAAGATCCAGCTGGATCACACCCTAACCATTTGGCTATGATATGATTGTGTGTCAGTACCAGGTGAAAGCTGCTGAATGACGTGTGCTTTACCTCAGTGTGGTTTGTACTGATAAAAAGGGAGTGGAAAATATCCAATTACATACTGCACCTCACACTGTTTGAATAACCAAACCCTCTCAAACAACAGTTTCATTCACTTACTTGAGACTGTCACCTTGTGTATAGTTGGACCTCTGTTCTACCTGCAGGAGGACTTGTTTCATGTTACCTTCAAGGAAAATGTTGATACCAGAGTTTTAAAAGGCTATTCCAGCAGTTTTGGATTGATTTTGTAGAACTGGCTCACTTGTGATAAGTAGATATTATACATATTCTGTCAGATAATTAAAGCTCAGGTTAGCCAGATATACCTATAAGAGATTTACTGTAGTGAGTGAAACATTATCAAAATGGGTAATACAATAAAGCAGAATTCTTCTTTATGATCAGAGCTGTAGCCATTCAGGTTTGACAGAAAATCCCAGCTTCAACCTCAGTGATGAAATACAAAAATATAAGTTCACCTAAAATGGATGCTGTTGAAAGATGTCCTTCGTATAGTGAGTGAATGCTCCTTTATGAAGCGTCTGACTGAGGCTGCAGACTGCTCTAACAGAGGCCTGTTGTGGGTTCTCCTACTATAGCTGTGTTTGTCAGGACTGCCATGAATCTGAGCCAGTGCCCAGCACTGTCAGCTCTGTCTCCTCCCTAACAACACACACACCACACACACCACACACACACACACACACACACACACACACAAACAGTTAATTTGATTTGATTTTTATTGTGTTCTCCAGATACATAAAGTGACTAACTACTATCCTGAACCTGCTTTGCTTGAAAAACGTTCAGCTTCATGTGCTGTGAAATGCTCCTCTCTGTTCACCAGCCCCTCTCTTACTGTGTGTGTGCTGTTAGCTGCTCAGCAGACAGTGGACAGTGGTTTTATCACAGTGAGACTAATAGAATTGAATTCTCTATGTGTGTATCAATACTCTCACATTACAAATGATCCATAGATGATGTAAAAAAAAAAATGGACAGTGTAGTTTTAAACATCTTTAATTAGGCTACATGTCTACATAAGTGAAGGAAATGTGACACTTCTGTTATATCTACTGTAAAATAGTAGCATGAGTTTCAGTTTAGTCATGTGATTTCCTAAATATTATGAACAAACTGAGGTATCATGATATTTCATATTTCTTTCCTGAATGAAGATGATTAAACGTCATAGTATCAAATGTATTTGAACCAAGTGCACAGTGTCCACATCCATAATTGCAATACACTTGGTGAAAGCATTAGTTTGTGTAGGTTCCTTATACATGGAACTGACAAACATATCTCTGACATATCTGCCTCCCCTGAAGCAAAAACAACTCCTAGAAGATGACCAATGATTCAAACTTAGGTCACATTCAAGATTAATTACCTGACACCATACCATATCCAGATACCAAAGATACTCTGTTTTCAGTGTGATTAGGGGGATGAGACAATAATTCTTCCCTGTTTATAGTTATATCTTGTTCAATAAGTGTCTGGTCATATCTTTAGCCTTAGTTTGATAATCCTCCTCTTCACTGACCATTGCTAATGATATGGTCAGGGTGGAAACTTATAGAATGTAAAATATCTTTCTGTCTGGTTCTTTTCTATAAATACATGTCACCAGTTTTCAGTACAGTAATCAGCAGTTCCAAAAACATATTTTTTTTCCTCGACCGTAATCCATGCTAAAATGCAAAGTGGGATGAGTGCCATTTCAATAGTCACTAAATGCCCTAAGTTCATCTCAGAGCCTGTAAAGCCCATGAAAACGTTATTAGCAAAGGGGTTTTTGTTGAATATATGTCTGTATGTGGGAACAAGTTATCATATTGTGTGTACAGGGGAAAAAATCACAGGACTTTTGGGGCTTTGTATACTGGTGAGCCACTACTTGTAACTTGGGATTACAGATACATATGCAATTTGACTGAGAGTGCATCTCTCTTTAATTCAAGGTTAAAGTTCATGGCCTCTAATCCACTATCATGTGGAATGTTGGTATATCTTCACATCAACATCACCATCTAATATACCACACAGACTCTCCATATCAGGAGATACCAAAAGGGAGCAAAAAAGAAAACAATATTGAAAAGATAAATAATATGGTCAAGATGTAGCACATAGGCTACAAATGAAATAAAATTAGGCAGAGCTCAAATCAAGTCTTGAACTCAGAATGCAGTCATTAAAAATCTAGCATGGTAAATAATAATAATGAAACAAACAGATTTCTGTGCAAAAATGCAACCACTTATCATACAAGGGGCTATCCTATAGACACAGTAATACATCTGCATTATAGTATTGATCCCAGACGTGGACAACACTGATCCGATTAACTACAGATAAAAATACATTAGCTCCACATACATGCAGATCAGCCTACATGGGTTCTCTCAGGCCTCCTACCATCCAAAGATATGCAAGTTAGGTTAATTGCCCTTAGGTGTGAATGTCAGTGTGAATGGTTGTTTGTCTGTATATGGTGGCCCTGTGATGGAGTGGCACAAGTATGGGGTGTACCCTGCCCATCACCCAATGTCAGCTAGGATAGGTTCCAGCCCCCTGTGACCCTTAACGGATAAGCGGTATAGATAATGGATGGATGGATGGACATGCATTCCAACATAGTCTGATCCCAGTACACACCATTCCATTTTCCATCTGTTACTAAGTGATGCTTCAGTTCCACTGACAGACCCTGGTGTTTCCTTTAATGAACTGAACCTCCGCTGTCAGTGTCCCTCCATCTTCCCTGTCTCTCAGTAGTCTACTCTGCAAGCACACTGGGAAACAGCTGCATCTGGATAGGTAAAAATAAAGCTCCATGTTGGTGACGCCATGTTTATCTGAGAAACTATTCTGGGAATTGCATTTCCTGCTCCCTGCGGCTCAGTGACAGCTCTTAACTTGGAAAAGAATGGACTAAGTCACATTAAATAGGTTGGGTTAGAGGTGGTTGTGGGGGTTGAGGGGTATCACAGTGGTAGCTGCAAGGTGACATCATTTGTAAACAATCCCTTTCCTGTCTGCAGGACCCACCAGTTGGTGTGCATCCTGTTTTGGATGCTGGAGTTCAGCACATTGCAATTTACAATGAGTGTACATTTTGGCCACAATACAAAATATTAAGACCTTATTCAGTCCTCTGCAAGTTTCTCCCATCTACACACAGGATGTGTGGAGCTTCTTGGTCACGTCTGTTACCAATGCCCTTCTCCCCGATTTATCACCTGGTCAAGAGTCCAGGTTGTTCCAAACCTCTTCCATGTAAAAATCATGGAGGACACTGTGCTATTGGGAAATCTTCAGTGCAGCAGATTTTTTGTAGCCTTCATCAGATCTGAACCTCGACACTGTCCTGTCTCTGAGCTCTGCAGACAGTTCCTTCGGTTTCTGGTTTTTGCTTTGATCTTTGAATTTCGTGAAAGTTCTGCCTCTGTCAAAGATATTTGACTCAGTGTCACCAATTAGGTGAAAGGAAGGCGAAAATATAATTGTAACAACATGTATTTGACACAGTGCAGGTTATTATTATTATTATTATTATTTTACAGTTTATGAGACCTTTACATTGGTTGTAATTTGGCAAATCTGCATATAGGACACTGAGGTCATAACCTCCGTAATGTTTGTGAAAATTTTAACAACCCAAAGAGTTCAAATTCCTCAGTTCCACACAAATTAAACTCTGATCAAACAGTGGCTGATAGTATGTACAGACATATACCACTCACCAGCAGCAGGTGACAGTTCTTACAATACATCTTTGCTGTAGTAACAGTATGCCTAAGAAATAAAAAATATATATAAAGAATAAAAATAAAATATAATAAAAATATATAAAGACTTTAGTCTGTCTATGAATCTGTATCGTCTTTTACTGAATCAAAACTAGAAATTATAAATTGGATTAACTAGAAATTAAGAAATGTATGAATTTGTATTAAATTCATGATTAGTCGACTTCATTAAATTCCTGTAAGCTGCTTATGGAAGACATTGTTAAAAGTTGAGTTCATGTATTTAAATTCAATAATTAATGGTTAAATTTGCATCTTAAACAACATAACTTAACTTTCAAGTTAGCTGGAAAGCCTCCAATCACTGTAATCACCATAAAACCATGTAGCAACACCCTACCCTACCAAATGCCCTTACAACCAGCCATCGAAATACACTTTGATCCACCCAGTGCTTCAGTTCAACTTTTCTAACCACACCAATATGTTTACAAAGATAATGGAGACCATCATTCTTTTCCTGATGAAAATCCTGAAAATGTATATAACAGTATGTTCTTTGTTGGCATATCATTCCACAGGTCATTCAAAGGTCATACATGTGACTTTACTGTCGACTGTTGCATCATGGTTGCAGGGACAGCATGATGTCCTGTGACCTTATTAATATTGTGGCAAATGGTCTTGCTGCTTGTCATCGCCTCTGTGCCTCAGACAGACAGGACACAGGTGTTTGACTTAGCCAGGCTATATTTACAAAGGTCATAGATGGGACATGATACCAGCAGGGATCTGATAACAAATTGTGACCAACTAAAGTTTCTGATTCTTTCAGGTTTAGTTGATCAGATAATCTTCACAGATGAACACCACTGTTCTGATGTTTGAAGCCTAAATCCAATCTCCAGAAGTAAAAAGCTAATGTTAGGCTATAAACCATCTACACCACAGTCACATGACATCAGCGTCTTCAACACTAAGCTTCCAACTTGTCATTTCATTTAGCTCTGAGCTCTTCTACAAAAGCCTTTCTTCTTAGAAAGTTAGTGGTAGTTTAAAAGAGTATGAGTAGAAACCAAATGAAGCTGTAAAGGTGGACTGGTGAATAGATTGGATGACACATTGACTTTAGGACGAGGGAACAGGAAGTGCTAACATGCTAACTTACTTCCTGGGTTTACGACTCATTCCTGCACCACTCTTTATATCATTCTCTCTCTGTCTGTCCCTCAAATTTCTCAACAACTGCTCATCTGATTGACCTCAAACTTGGTGGGTGTATTGCTGAGGACCAGAGTAAGTACAGTATCAACTCTGAAGTTTTTTGGGAAAGAGATCCTCTAGAGTATCAAAAATACAGACACTAAGCCAACAAACAGAGGGTTCTGTGACATTGCAAGTGTGATAATACTGCATGAGTGCCAAACACATCCACAGGTACATTTGAACAGGCAAAAGCATAGTTACTAGTCTGGATTAAACACTGTGTGTGTGCAGATCCTTGTTTTAGATTTGTTAACTTATTGAATTGCTTAGGTCAGTTGTTTGAACTAGCAAATCTAGTTCCTTCAGTCAGAGGGTTGCAGGGGAGAAGAGCCACCAAAAACATTATTGATGCAGCTGAAAAAACTTCTGTCCACAGGTGGCTGTGGATCAAGAGGGGCAATCCATGTTATAGTGCGCTACTCAGACACAAGCTGGGACTGATCACCCCCAGGTAGGTGAGAGTGTCTGATTATCAAAGACCCGACACACTCTATGACCCTGGGTTCATCACTGAGGATGTGTCCAAGTTACACCATACTGTGTTTGAAAAAACATTCAGCTGAATTAAAATGGAATGATGTGTAAACCTCTGTCTTGATTTTAATTTCAAACTTCTGTTTCAATGCACTCTGTTGTGTGAAGTTTGTCTTGTCATGTCTGGACATGTGCGGTTCTCAGCAACAACAGACAGGGAAAAGATCTGTTGATAATCATATTGAGGTCATACCAGAAACATTTTCTAAAACTGACACCTTTCATTGTCACTGAAGGTCAAGGGCAGTAGTTGGCATGCTATGTCTCTCTGTCGTCCTCTTTCAGTGTGTGTGTCTTACTCTCGCTCTGAACAAGTGTAAATTTATTTTTATGTATTCTGTTATTGATGGCTGTTATCGGAGTCAAACTCAGTGTAGAAAGACAGAGCTGGCAGTGGCAGTGCTGCTGCAAACAGTAGTGTGGACACACGCACATGTAAACCACAGCAGGTCAGTGAATTAGCCATTATGTACTCACAACACAGGTAGCGTGTCCTAGGTGACTTACAGGTGAGGCTGTAACCTTAATCATGGTCAAAATGTTTTCATTATTATGGAAGGACACAACTATGGCTTATCTTCACATGTATTAAAAACACAGCAAGTTTCCATCCAGCCTCTTCAAACTTCAAAGAGTGATCTGTAGAGAGTTTTATTTGTTGAATGACAGATGCTGGGAAGTATGCTAATGTTCTAGTTTTGTTTCTTTAAAAACCCTAATTTAATGACCTAGAGCAGGTTTGACTCGGCCTTGTTTGACATTGTGTCTCAGCGGCAGGACTGGGGAGAACAGTTGGCTGTGGTATTTGACACAGTGTTTGACTCAGCACTGAAGAGGCTCATGTGTCTGATGACCTGCTATCACAAGGCTGTCATGACCACCAGTCATCTGTGTGCCTCTGCAGCACAGCGCTGTAAACTGCTGAGTGGAGGAAGGGGACAATGAAGGCACAGTGACTCAACTGAAAACGCAACACAAACAACATAATTCATATTTAACAATTTCTGTTATTGTGACTATAAAAACGTATGAAAATAACCCCGCCCTCCCACGCTGCCAAAACTGCTCTGACTGAACACTGACTCAAACTGACAAGTTTTATAATGATACTACCTCTAATACTCATAATTATTATTACTATTATTAGTAGTAGTATAGGTTCTTAGCTCTTAAAAACTGAACTGTGAGCTTAAAAATTTATACAAGATTTACACAGATTGTGCTCAACATCATAACAATATATTTGATGTACATGAGCAAAGGCGAGAGAGAGAGAGAGAAGGAGAGTGTATCTATGTGTGTGTGTATGTGTGTGTTTTCTCAGAGGCAACAGTATCATAGCAGTTGCTCTATGTATCAGTGACAGATTATAAATAGAGTCAGGGCTAAACTGAAAACATCCCTCATGACAGGAAAAACTCTCCCTGACAGACTCACAGGTCATTTCTGTTTTGTACTCAGTCCTTGATGATATCCCTCAACATCAGGGTTCCAGTTACTGCTACATGTTACAGTTGATATTACCAGACAGGTCATCTGCAGCAATTCTGTATACCTATTCTGTCACATCTATACCTACAGTAATAATCTAATTCTGATGAGAAGTCAGTGTCAGAGTTGTGTTGGGACATACAGCAGCTGAGCAGTCTCTCATTGGATATGTGCTTTGGAAACTTTGACTGGAGAATCTGTCATATCAACAGCATCCTCTCATAATTATTAGATTATCCTGCTGAGCATGAAGTCAATGTAGCCGTGACTTGCAAAGCACAGTACACTGCCCAGTAACCATTTCAGCTACATCAAGCCAGCCACAATAAAATATGATGAAACAGGAAGTTTTGACCTTCAAGTCAAATAAAGGTTCTTCATTACTGTCAGTATTTTCATTACTTCTCTGAATAATAACGACAGCCCAATCATTAGTTTGTTGTCTGTTTGAGCTAGCAGTGGGCTAATTGACTACATCAAACTTATTACCTTCAGGACGAAATAAATAACACATGAATATGGTACAGAGATGAACATAAAAACAGAGGTGGAGTTTGTACATCTGTTTTTAAATACTAAATATTTAATTTCTTTGGGTTTTTTTATATATATATTACCAGATAATATATATCATATTTACTGGTTGAGTCAAATGCCTCTGGTGTGAACCTTGACTTTTTGCTCCTGATCCATAAGGCCTGTACGCGCCTCTGCTTCAACGAGAGCTTTATTTTGAAAGTAATAATCGTCGGTGTTCCGGTGTATCTGGGTAAGCTTGACGCTATCTGTGACGCAGGCGTGTGTTGGTCCAGTCGCCGGTGAACAGGGAGCGACACACCGCCGCAAAGCAGCTGGACTTTCTCTGTCCCGGCAGAGGAACACAGGAGCGGGGACACATCGTCTCCTGTGGGCAACTGTCGATTCGTCGTGTCTGTGAGAGAATTATTTGACCTGACCATGACTTCTGTGTGGAAGCGGCTCCAGCGGGTCGGAAAGAAAGCGTCCAAGTTCCAATTTGCTGCTTCTTTTCAAGAGATGATGATAGAATGTACCGATAAATGGTAAGTCAGTGTTATAACATCTGAAGTTATCTAACACAGTGGACAGGTGCTATGTTTATTTCCTAATGTGCTCTGTCCGGCTGTTAAAGGGGCTTTCTGCCTAATCGTGTGCGGAGGTCCAAAAGAAAGTGATGCGAACTAAAATTTTCTTCTCGGCAAAGTTATGTCCGCCACAAAACAAAATGGCCTTTAATGGATCATTTGTAACCGGTTCAGCTTTCACCTGACACACCAGCCAGTGTGTCTGTCAGTAAATGTGTGTGGTTCTTCTGTTATTCCACATATTGAGTCTACAGAGGGGCGGAAGCTGCGCCCTGTACTGTTTGCAAAAGTTGAGCGTTTTGAAATGAAGTCCTGTCACAGCAACTACATCAGCCCATTTCTCCTCTGGTCTTCGATCAACTACTTTCCGTTGTATGACTGTCTTTTAAAATGGACAGGCTGAGTTTATAACGCAGTCTGAACAGGGTGTGATCAAATGATTGTGACGCTGTTAAATGGCAAAGAACCATGTTTATTCTGCAGAGAGAACACGCCCTGTTACTTCCGCCTCTATATTTCATCGTAGACAGTTACCATGTAGTTACCATGTAGAATGGCGTCCTGTTTATCGGGAGTCATATTCAAAATCAGCAGCTTGTAGGGCTGAGTGATAATCTGTTGAGGGACAGTTAGTGTCAGGTGCAGGAAGGATGCAGACATCAGCACCATCAGCACCATCAGGGCTCAGACCAGATTAAACACCCCCCAGTTATCAGGGCCAGATTAAAGTTTTGGGGGTCCAGGTCAAACTGTTTCTTGTTTAGTTCATGTTTCCCCTGCACTGCTATGCTGGAGTATTATCTTGTTTCATATTTTTCAGGTGTACTTACATTTATAAAAATCAAAGCAAACAAAAAAATCTCTATGTGACACACACTGAACCTGGACCTTTTGGGCTCTCTAAGGATCAGGGGCCCCTGGAGCAGTTGTTGATTTTCTAACCTTAATGTCACCACGAACTCTGGGAAATTGTGATGGATGTTTATCAAGTAAAAATGAGACATCTGGTTCCAGTTTCTCTAATGTGGCGGTTGGCTTCATCAGCCTGGGGCCCTGTTACTGACATTTACTAACTACATAATTATTGAATTATGTGACAAAGAAAATAATGCTGGCCGTGATCATTATTCCTCCCTGGTCTTTAATCCTGACATGGGATCTCATGTTTGCTCATTATGTTAGGTGATATAATGATATGAGCTCGGGGATATGATTCAATATAATACAGTACTATGAGTAAGGTGATAATATTGCAATTTCTTATCTTCTGACATAAGTATTTAGAACCTTTATTGTGATACTTCAAATTTAGCTCAGGTCCCTCTTGTTTCCCTGGATCATCTTTGAAATGTTTCTAGAATCCAAATTGAGTTGGCAGGATCTGATTTGGAAAAGACACACAAATAAATTCTGCTCCAAAATCTTTAAATCCAGGGTGATAGCATGAGGCTGCAACATAACAAAATGTCAGAAAAGTGGGGGACAACAACAACAATAATAATAATAACAATAATAGTAACAGATCCAGACTCTTCAGCTGCAGATAGGGCTGGGCGATAAAACAATAACAATATATATTGCGATATAACTTTTCCTTGATAGACATTTAGACAAGGTCGATAACAACATCGATAGAAGTCATTCCACCTGTGTTTTGACAGACAGTATGAAAAGCCAATGATAATGAGAATAGTGCTGCGCCAGACCAATCATGTGGCTGAAACAAAGTTTGAAGCGCATCACGTTAGGTTGACGCACAAAGCACAGAGCACAGAGCACAGGAGTAAACACACATGCTAATGTTTTGGATACTGCAGCAGGAGTAGGAGCGAGGTAAAAGAGAAAATGACGACCGAAAATGTTAACAAAAACTTGAGTGTTACTGAATAAGATGCCCCAATGGACACAGCCCCGAATGACAGGGGACTGACAGGTACAGAGAGCCGGTAGAGACAGACACAGCTGATAAAAACTCTGTGCGATTTGGGATTTGTGCCGATAGAAAATACAAAATACAAAATACAAATACAAATCTGGCTTAACATTAGCTAGTTCATTCTACCATTTGCTCTCTTTGTCTCCTCTTTCTCTCTGTTCCTCTCGGCTCAACTGAGTATTTTGCAAATTTATAATAATGCAGCAGTTATGCAATAACTGTCCTGCGGCTGGCCACCACTATAAAATGTATACAGTGGAGACACTGCAGACATAAAGTCTTGGTCATAGTTCAGCACTCTCAGCCGCTCTGCCCTCCGTTTCAATCAAGTATCTAACTCCACAGTTAGTTTTGTGGTTTGGTCTTTTTAAGACAGGATCTGGTTGTAAAGTTTACAGCCTATCACTCCGTTGCTCCTGCAGTGCTCTGTGTGTGAACTGTGAGGTAGCTAAAAAAGGTGTAACAACTCGTCCACTGACGTTCTTCCCGACTGATGCATAAAATAGTTGACATTTAGGTGGCAGCCCTAAAATTGACCTTATGGTATCTTCACATCTCACTTAGGAGTAAAAAAAAATAAATAAAAATAACTAGGCAGAGGGTGTCTGCCTCCTGGACCCAAACACACACACACACACACACACACACACACACACACACCACACACACACACACAGGGTAACAGCACAGTGACAGCCTACTTGCCTTCTGTAATGTGGAAGCTAACATGAATGCACATTACAGAAGTTATTAGTCAGCAAGGTTTATTAATGCTGATGTTAACAGTGTGACCGTATGCTGCTCCTTGTCTGAGGTTATGTTGTTCCATTGAAGTGGTAGAGTCGATTGGTTGAAGATAGATTACAGCATTGCTGCAACACAAAATGAATTGGAATTACAGATGAATAGTTTTTCCTTTTTGAGAAATGATGCAGTATTGCAAAGCACAAAAACACAAATGTATCAATATTGTTCTTACACTCCTCAAATCATCTGTGTGTTCTTTCACAGTGTGTCTGAAGTATGATAACACAACAAATACCAACACTACATTTTCATTTTAAGAGATATAAATATATTTTCCTAGAAAATGCTTTTTTGTTGTCATGTATTGAAAAAGACCAGAGCCAGCCAGAGTTCTGCCTGAATAAAACAGTCCAAAATGTTTTGAATTCAAACTGAAAACTAAGTGGGATTAATGGAGACTGGAAATCATTCCTTTCAACTGAAGGTAAAAACTGCTGCCTGTGGGGCCTCTGGCCATGAGATTATGGATATGTTTTTTGTTTTTTTTAAAACCAAACTCTCACTACAACCAGGAGCAGAAAGGGGATGATGGGAATCCCTTTTCAAATATAATAATAATAATAATAATAATAATAATATTTTTACATAATTTAGACAAAAGAAGACATCATTTTTACAGCAACAAGTTTAAACTGGTTTATGCTGATGTTATGTTGATAGTGATTATATTGTAAACCTACTCCATATTAAATATTATCAAGGGACTGCCATTTATGACATAAATGCTTGATATTCACCTGTCTGACCTTTGCTATGCATTTTGGTCATGTTAAATGTCTGCTGATGGGTCATAAAGGCAGACACACCCAGGATCAGGTTTTTACATTTGGTTTTGGAAGGACTGTCCAGAGCTTCACTATGCTGTTCTGGGAGCAGGGATTGTGCCAAAAAACGAAAAAGAAAGGAAAAAGTTTTGGTCCACTAAATAGCAGAACAAGTAATTTATGTGGTGTCAGTATTTGAATTTTTGATCTTGGTAGTATGGTCACAATTTATTTGATGCCAAAAGAATACTGATTTTCTATGTTGAGCCCTAGTCTGAAATTTCAGTGTTCAGGCAAGTAAAAGCATGTAGTTAGATTAGTTAGATGAAACCTTTGGGTGGTGGTAGGAAGCAGATGTGTTGGGATCATGGTATAGGTCCTAAATGACTGCTCACACCTCTCTGTGAGATGGACCTCTGCTCTGTTAGTGTGGTTAGCATTGAACTGTGTGTCTGACATCTTCTTTCTTGGCACTACAGGAGTGCCTTTAATTCCATTATCATTACTCATGGAGCAATCAGCATGTGTTTCCAATCTTCCAGCCCTGGCTTGTTTAGGGCCTACCTTCCTGTCACTCTGTTTATGCACTTCTCAAGACGTATCATACACACAGACCAGTATCAACATGTCTATGTTCCTGGTCCTATCATAACATGTGTTTTTACCACATAGTAGAGGTGGGGGAAAAATTGATTCTTAGATGTGTCGCGATGCGGATGTGGACAATAAATGAATCGATTCACAAAACTCAAAAATCAATTTTCTAAGTGTTAATTGATAACAGAACGCTAGCGTGGGGGTGGGCAACCTGCGTCTCTGGAGCCACACACAGCTATTTAGCCCCTGTGCAGTGGCTCCCTGTAGCTTTGCCAAAAATAACATGGAAATACAGATTTGTTTTTGCGAGGTGGAGACAGAGAACAACACTTATCTTGGAGTACAGGGCAAGGCAGGGCAGAGTGACTGAAGGGGAGTGATGGCGAGTTAAGACGGGCTGACAGTGGCAGTACTCCAGCAGGAGAAACACTTGGTGGTGCGGTAGGATTCCATAAGTGAGCTATGAACAAGACATCAACTTTATAGTGTTTTAGCTGCTGTCACCGCTGCAAAGTAATGAAGTGGAGATGGTGATGATACCTGGTTGAGGCGAGAGGGAGAAAGAAAGAAGAGAAAAGGGGAGAGAAAGGAAGATTTAACTAACTAAGGCTAAGTTAAATTTGTAATAACTCTCCTGGTGCAAATCCCAAATCCAGTAAAGTTGTTATTGGCTGTGTCTGTCTCTAGCGCAGGGGTGTTGCTAGGCATAAAGTTCTATTGGGGCACAGCCCCACCCAGAAACACCGCGCCCCCCTCCTAAAATATGCTCAGTGTGACACATGGGGAAGCTGTGTGTGTTGTAGTTCACTTGCTGCTCAAGCACAGTGACACACTGACATACAGAATGTGCGCATGGGCTATATCTTCTATTTGGAGTTAACAGAAATACATCTCTTCTTTTGCCGTCAGTATGCCATAATTATCTGAATTTGTACAATGATAAATATTTATTGTTGTTGAAAATTAATTGTGGCATTTATTCTGTGGCATGTACCCAAGTAAAGGCATCTGGCTACACCGATGCTCTACCGTGCTTTTGAGCTGTGTTACACACTTTGGAGCCAGGATACAATGTCCCATCATCATCACTCTACAATGAGGCCAAAATCAAAATCATGGAATCACTGAAGAAAGTGCTATTAATGTTATTGACATTATTTTGCTTTGTAGTCACACAGTGAGAAAAAAGAAATCCTGTATAGATAAAGAAGATTCAAAGAGATGTATCGATAACCATAATCAGTCCTCTGAATCATCATTGAATCGTGAGGTGCCTAGAGGTTGAACTGAGGTATAACTGATACAGTTTATGGTGGGTTTTTAAGGTGGTTTTAAGCCTGTCTTATGTTTTATTAGAGCCTCCTGTACAAGACTGTTTTCTGGGATTCCACCCAGAAAAGAAAAAAAAACCAAACAATTTAAATATTAGCAATGGCAATTAAAATACTAATTTTCAAGTCAAAATTGTGACAACTCCCACCTCTGCCAAGGTTCTGTGTTGCACTCTCTTTCATTTTCTTGTCGTTGCCTTTGGTGTACAGGGATGACATTCTCATCTGAGCAGAAACATCTTCTGTCCAGGTGCTCCAGACCCTGAAGTATCAGTGCCATACAAAGTTGTGTGTCTTTCAGTAAAAAACTGACTCAGTATCTGATAATAATGACAGCATTTCTTCATTTCTACCTAGAATTGTGACATAAAAAGTCTATGTTTTGATTTACTGTCTTGTAATTATGTCCCACCCTGGTGCTTTTGTGATTTTTGGAGGAGCTGGTCACAGTAAGGACTGGGTTATACCAGAGAAGAAGTGGTTCATGTTAGGTGTTTACATGATCTGAATGGCCTCAATGAAAAATGGAATGAAAAGCCAGCTGTCACCGAGAGTGAGGAGATGAAATATATTTTTTGAAAACAGGGATAATGGTTCACATAGCCAGACAGTCCCTTCAGGGGGACAAAAGGCATAATGTTCCACTCACAAAATTCACAAAAATGGCACAAATAGCTCTATATCTAATGAAAAAAGAGGAGGGGAGAGGAGTTCAAACCCAGCGTACTTTTCCACCTCTGCACAGTGTGGCATTGGAAAGGTGTGGCAGGTGTTTGTGAAGCTGTCTGACAGTTTTGACGAAGTACACCAACCCCTTAACTGTTCCCTGGTGGACAGCAACCGCCCACCCACAGTGACTGGTGTCCTGCTGTCAGAGTTGCCTGGGAGCATGGAGATGTATGGGTGATATCACCAACAGAACACTCGTGTTTTCAACAGCCTATGACAAGAATCTCTAAAATGTGGATCAGCTAGACGGCATTCTCCCTGATCTGATGAGCAAAAACCTTCTCCACTCAGAGTACAGAGGCGTATCAGAGTTTAACAGTCTGTTTAAAAGTTGTATGATCAATGACCTCCTTCACACCATTGAGCATTCCCTCATATGGTTATGTGCAAAACACCTGCTACTTTAAACTGATGAAAACAAACACCTCAGTTATTTACAGGCACCAGGTCTGATGTGTAATGTGTATGACGTGTTCTGTCTTGAGAATCTTCACTCTGCAAATCACTGATATACAGACCACAGCAGCTAAAGCTACAGTTGTATATTTGTAGGTCAGCCTGTTGCAACAACACTGAAACATGATATATAATAAATAGAGCAGCAGGTGGAGAACTGCTGTTAAGCCTCTGTGAAGCTCAGCATGACAGGCGTCTATTTTTTGTCTCTCACTCTCACTCTTCTCTCTCATAACCTTTCTCACCACCACAGACCGAAAGACAAGGCATCTTTCAATATTCAGTATTTTGAAATCACACAGATGGTATCTGTGCATGCTGTTTGCTTCATCAGTTGCTCTTCACAAACCATCATCACTTGTGCCTGTGCTCTCCCTCAGACCCCATTCAATGAAATTAGAAGATTATTTACTTTTTGCTGTGGTGATAATGGCTTGATGCAGCCATAAAAGACTTGCTTCAGACTGGCTTCTGTTCAGTTTTCCAGTGGCCTCAGCTGGATTTCATTGTTGTTTCATCACATGTTGTGTCATCGCATGTTTAACAAAATTACTGAAATCTTTGTCAATGTACAATTCCGTACTTTCTCATCTGTGAGAGAAAGAAAGCATTCTCTGATGTAAGTGTGTTTTGTCACTTCCGTTTGCCAGTGTCTTCAGATTAGTGTTTCTTCCTGTCTGTCTCAGATTAGATAATTTTTCTCATACTGACACTACATCTGTGTCTTTATCACCAATTTAATCTGCACATTCACAGTAACAATAGTTGTTAATTCACCCACAACTCTCTTATTCTGTGCGACTCTTTAGCCACTTCTACACCAATTCACGTTATCCTCTGCTATTAACTTAAGATGAACTGCTAGCCATGGCCTCTCGTTCTCCCTCTCCTGCTCATATAAAGTAGCTGTAATCAAACCTCTTCTTCTCTTCTCCCAACTAAACTTTTCTAGTCTTTTCGACCACTCAAAGCACTTCACACTACAGATCACATTCACCCCATTCACACACATACAGCACTTGTTCTATACATTAGTGCTTCCTAACACATACACACACCGATGACACATCTTTGGGGTTCAGCATCTTGTCCAAGGATAATTCGGCACGCGGACTGAGGAATCGAACCACCGACCTTCTGATTGGTGGGCAACTGCTCTACCTCCTGAGCCACAGCCGCCGCTTGACTATAGACCTATCTGCAGGATAATAGTTTATTGAAGACTTTCAGTCAGGATTTAGAATGTATCATAGCACAGAGACAGCACTCGTAAAAGTTACAAATGATCTCCTAATTGCATCAGACTTGTTTCTGTACTTGTTAGATCTCAGTGCTGCTTTTGATACCATTGACCATCGCATCCTTTTACAGACTGGAGCACTTCATTGGCATTAAAGGAACTGCACTAAACTGGTCCTATCTACCTGATAGGCTTCAGTTTTTACATGTTAACGACAACTCCTCCATGTACACAGAAGTTAGACACAAAGTTCCACAAGGGTCAGTGCTTGGACCAATTCTATTCACCCTGTATATGCTTCCTTTGGGCAACATTATCAGGAATCCCTCCCTAAACATCCATTGTTATGCAGATGATACACAACTCTATCTGTATTACAAAAATTAAATAATAATAAAAAACCTAATGAAACCAATCAGTTAGCTAAACTTCAGGCATGTCTTAAGGCATTAAGACTTGGATGACAAGCAACTTTTTAGTATTGAACTCAGACAAAACCAAAGTTACTGTACTTGGTCCCGAACACCTCAGAAATACATTTTCTAATGACATAGTTACATTAGATGGCGTTGCCTTGGCCACCAGCTCCACTGTAAAGAATCTTGGAGTTATCTTTGACCAGGATATGTCCTTTAACTCACACATAAAACATACTTCTAGGACTGCCTTCTTTCACCTGCGTAATATTACCAAAATCAGACACTTTCTGTCTCAAAAGGCTGCAGAAAAACTGGTCCATGCATTTGTGTGTGTATATATATGTATATATATGCTGCTATAGGCCTAGACTCCCAGGAGATTTCCCATGATGCACTGAGCTCTCTCTCTCTCTCTCTCTCTCTCTCTCTCTCTCCATCAGTATGGATTCATATCCCAAATTACATATTACTAACTCAATATCTTTCCTTTCCTGTAGTATTGTGCTCTTCCGTCTCTCTCTCCTGTCACTTTCTGCAGGTATTTCTGCCACTGGAGCTTTAGAGTCTGATCTGTGATGACAAGTCTCCTGCCGCTCCTACAACCCCACTCCACACCTGCTGTTATAATTAGAAATTATGACTTCTGTCGCTATTCTATACCTCCCTCCCTCTCCCCCTTCTCCACTCTCTCTCTCTCACCCAACCGGTCAAGGCAGATGGCTGCCCACCCTGAGTCCGGTTTCTGCTCAAGGTTTCTGCCTCTTAAAAGGAAGTTTTCCTTGCCACTGTGTGCTTGCTCGTGGTGAGATTTGTTGGGTCTCTCTCTGTAAATATTAATTAAGAGTATGGTACAGACCTGCTCTATATGAAAAGAGCCTTGTGATGATTTTTATTGTGATTCGGCACTATATAAATAAAATTGAGTTGACTTCAATTGAATTTGAATTGAATGATATTTTAACTCAATCTGGTTTCTGGGATGGCTGTAGTACCAGGCTGCGTGGCGTCAGAGCTCTCGATAGTCAAGGGTAAAAACTCCAGAAAACTTGAATATATAGAGCCAGAAACCATATTGACTACAATGTGACGAGAGGAAAGTTGGAATGGGAAGGAAAACTTGGGTTACTCCAGACCAAAAACATGGTGAAAGATGAAATGGAGAAATCATTAGCTAACCATGAGATGGAAAGAAGAAAACATCTACATGGATCTTGTTAATGGGAGTGGCAAAATGGCTCAATAGTGCCCCCAGGAAAATTTCAAAACTTCCATGGCCACTGGGCTTAGTTTGTCCTAGGTGGACGAAATTCAGACCACATGTAACATGCCTAGATGTACCAAAAAGTCTCTTGACGTGATGACCTAAAACCAACAGGAAGTCGGCCATTTTGATTTTATTACATAAATTTTGCTTATTTTTCATCATTTGGAGGCGTTGTATTGAATGAACTCCTCCTACAGATTTTATCATATCAACTTCAAACTTGGTCACTTTATTCCTATGTGATTTAAAGTTATCAAAAGCTTTACGTGACGTCGATGGGTGTGGCCGCAGCAGCACATCAAATTTTGATGTCTTGCTATGAAGCAGGAAGTTGATAACTCAAACATACTTTGTCTAATCTGCCCCAAATTTCACAGGTTTGACAACAGGCCTGTCCTGAACACATCTACATTCTAGTATACAGATATAATCATAGTGCCACTTATTGGCAACAGGAAATTATGTATTTTATCTAAGTAGATTGATCTGATTCACCTCAAATGTGGTCAGACAAGCATTAAGATCATAATGCTGCTATACTGTGAAAACTATGAGTCTTCATGGGACACTCTTGCTGTGGCGCCATGGCGAATTTCGATGCTTTGCCATTAAACAGGAAGTTGTTTTAACTCCCACATGCACTGTTCAATCTGCTCCAAACTTCACATGTTTGCTAACTGTCATGGCCTGAATACATCTACATGCCACTACATCTACAACACTGCTTGCAGTTTTAATTTTCTTTTCTGTTTCAATGTTGGACTTATTTAGTTTGACTAAAACCCTTACTGTAGGTCCTAATGTCATTACTAAGTTAGGCCCTTCTTTATGTAAGAGGTTATGCCCTAGATCCACCAACGGGATAGAGACGAAAAGATCCTCCATAGTTTGGAAGTTCATCTGTTTTACTTGCTTTGTCTGTTGCATGCCAGTTTTGGCAATGTGAGCCCACTGATGTTTGCTTTTGTCTCTGTTTTTATAAGTGATGCAGTGTAGCAATGTGATGATAGTATCCTTAAATGTGAGTGGTTTAAATAATCCAATTAAAAGAGGAATAGTAATGGCTAAAATGAAGAAAGAAAAAATGCAGGTGATGTATTTACAAGAAATATCAGCAAGAACATGATAAACAGAGGAAGTTTGGATTTCAAGACACCTTGTTTAGCTCCTTTAAGAAGGGTCCAAGGAGAGGAGTCACCATATTAATTTCCAACTCTGTCAATTTTGAAGTCATTAAAGAAATAAATGACACAGAGGAGAGGTATGTAATAGTAAAAGGGAAAATAGATGATAATGTAGTCGCTTTGATCAATGTCTATGTGCCACCCAATTGTAATAGAGCATTTCTGGAATTGTTGTTTGAGATCATAGCCTTGGAAAGTGAAGGAATTCTAATATGCGCAGGGATTTCAACATGATTTTGAATGCTAAACCGGTCACAACTAAAAATAAGAGAAACAGGACCCAAATATCAAAACTTCTCTAACTGAACTGGGGATGTTTGATGTATGGAGGGAACTCTATCCATTAGAGAGGGGCCACACAGAATGTAAGACAGAGATAATTGATTTGTCTTGATCACAGTATAATCTACCTCAACATCCATCTAAACAGGAGAAAGAATAATACACCATACAAATTAAATGTGGGTATGCTGAATAACAAGGAATTACAGGAAGTTAAGAAAGATATTAAACGCTGCATAGAAGAAAGCAAAAACAGCCCAGTAAATTCAGCCACACTATGGACAAGAAAAGAAAATTAATTTCTAACATCACTAAGAAGGAACTAGGTGCTGCAATTAGCAGATTAAAATCAAACAAAATGCCAGGTAGTGATGGATTCCCAGCGAGTGTTATAAAACATTTGGGGAAGAATTAACTCTGCTACTTCTGAATTCTTTCAGTCTAACTCTGACAGAGGGTAAGCTGCCCCCCTCAGTTATAGAGTGAAAACATTGTGAATCCCATAGACCTATTTCAATTGTAAATGTGGATTATAAGATTTTTACTTTAATAATTTCTAAAAGATTTGAAAATTTTATGACTGATTTGATTGATGAAGATCAGTCAGGTTTTAAAACAGGTAGGCAGGCTCAGGATAATGTTAGATGTATCTTACACATGATAGATCAGATTCCTAGACAGGGACTGAGAGCAGTATTAGTGAGCTTTCATGCAGAGAAGAAAAGAAGAAAAGAAAGAACAATGTATTCAAGGTCTCTACCAAGAATCTACAGCGAGGATAAAAATTAATGGATATTTAACTGATATATTTGTCTTACAACAAGGGACTGGTCAAGGACATTGCCTTAGCCCTACCTTGTTGCAATATTTGTTGAACCACTGGCACAATGATCAGAGTGACAACTTAAAAGGAATCCATATAGGGAAAAGGGAACATATCACAGGGTTCTTTGCGTTCTATGTTATTGTGACTCATCAGGTTATAAATTAAACATGACAAAAACTTAATAATAAATAAAATAAATTCTCACATTAAAGTATTCCCCAGGCCAAGAAATTAGAGAAAAATACAAAATCAAATGCAATGCTAAAGTAATTAAATATCTGAATAAATATCTATTGGCAAAAAATCTCAATAGAACATTTGAATTATAATCAGATGAATAATAATATAAAGACAGATGGATTTTGAGACACAAATTTAGATAATAAAAACAAATGTATGTTCACTGTTATACCTTTTTCAGTCTATTCCACAAATGATTCCAGAAAAACAATTCAGACACTGGGACAAACTTATATCTAGATTTATTTGGGCCAGAAAGAAACTAAGGGTCAGCTAGAAGATGCCTCAGCTACAAAAAGAGGAGAGTGGAATGTCCTTGCCTAACCTGAAACAACTTTTATGCAGCTCAAGGGAG